>NW_027176981.1:177500-407500 GCF_023349555.1 Cebidichthys violaceus | reverse complement strand
TCAATTACCTCTGACTGCCATCTGGAGCTACTATCAAGTGTAACTTTTTTATTAACCGTTTTGGACCAAGTAACAGTTTTAATTCTCTATACCTAAACCTGCAATAGTAGATTCGGTTGGTCACTTCGGAGCAGTGGAAACATTGACAAGTTTTTCCAGACCAGTGTGTAGGATTCATTGGGATCTGTTGGGTATTCAGTTGGTTGCAACGGCACCGCTGGATGCCACGTTGCAAAAATGTGAAATCTTACATATTATCTTCGTCTAACTGCAAGTGAAAATGTCTCATAACGCTTAACATAAGACACGATCACCTACCAAGTAACAATTGAGTCTGATAGGGACTTGTTTTGAGACATTGCCTGTTGAATATCTTATTCACCTAACCCTAACCCAGATAAAGAAAGGTTAGAGGAATTCAGATTTTCATTGCCATTTTCATTTTCATTTCATTTTGGGTGCAGGATTTGGGTCTGGCACCTCAGCATCTTCCAATGTTTTCCACAGTGGGAAATACTGATGAATAAGTTCCAATGAGCATTGGGAATATTTAACAAGTTGAGTGGTACAGGCCGCTATTACTGTTGGAAACGCTAATCTTGATTTATTTTTTATTGTCGGCTGGCGTCCGATTCCCCACCTGGTCCTCCGATTGCAATAAGACTCTCAGGTCGAGGGTCGGGCGTCGCGCTCGAGTCCTACTGTTTACATTGGAGTGTGGACACGGCCTTCACTGCCACTGTTACAGAAGAAGCAGTAAAATAATGGAAAGGTTTAACACAAGTGTGTGGAAAGGGAGAGGCCTGTGTGTGTGTTATATATGTTCAAATATGTGCGTGCTTGTGTACGTCTGCGCTACTTAATGTGCAGCTCACGTGTGTGTGTAAAAGCATGTGGTAGTGCGCACAGGCATGTGCGTGCATGTGCATGTGTGTGTGTGTGTGTGCGTAGGCGTTCGGTATGCCTGCCAGTCTGGGGTTCTCCTGGCAATGAGGGCTTCCCGCTGCAGCATCAGAGGTGACGAGGTGCGAGGGCGTACGCACACATACACACACACACACACACACACACACACACACATACACACACACACAAACACATACACAGAGGGTTTTCCTCAGTCTCATGCCAAAGCAGAGAGAGGAAAAGACCGGTGTGAGGTGCTGGGAAATAAGCAGCATTAAAATAGTGAGGCCTTTTTCCACTGGCGCATTCCCACATACAGCGAATACACAGAAGTGACAGGTGACTAGGCCTGGCGGGACTTCTGTCTACACACACGCACACACACCACACACTGAAAACACACAAACACACGTGATCCTCGTTCCTATCGTGCAAAACAAACACCTAAAACACATGAACACAAGCGTGCATTGCAGACACTGCATACGAGCAAAAGCACAACAAGGTGTGCGCCGACACACATGACTTAACGCAGTTAGGTCCGCCATTAATGAGTTCTTCTGCGCCGTGTGCTTTAGGTTTTGGCTCCACAACAAGGAACTTGATTTATTTATTGTTTATTATTAACAGATGATATGTGATGATAAAGTCTTGACTGAGTCTTTGGCCGTTGGACTTTAACAGCTAGCAATGTCATTGTTTCGTTGTGCTATTGGATAAAGGAGACCAGCTGATCTAAGCAGCTGATAGCATGATTGACAGCCCCGAGCAATGACAGCAAGGAAATAATGAGTGAGCATGCGTGAGGAAAGAATGGCTGATGTATGACAAATAAACTACGGGCAAAGGCATGCAAGAGTATATCTTCCTGACCGAACTTACCCTAGAGCTTGATTAGTCACACACACACACACACCTAAACAATCGCCAAATTCTGCACATACTGTACACGTACAGGCACATTTACCCATAAAACACACAAACTCGTGCCTACAGATGGACAAAGATGAAGAGTCACTGACTTGTTTCACTAAACAAACATACAGAGTTGTTTTGGAAAGTTGTGTCAATGAAATGAGCTTCATAGCATGGCCTCTTAACTTCTTGTGAGTGATTATGAGTGACTACAGCTGGTGACTTCTCTGAGGCCATTTAAATAGGGCTTATTGGATACAAACGCCCACAAACACTACAATGGGAAAGTCAAAGGAGCTCAGCATGGATCTGAAAAAGCGAATCATTGACTTGAACAAGTCAGGAAAGTCACTTGGAGCCATTTCAAAGCAGCTGCAGGTCCCAAGAGCAACAGTGCAAACAGTTGTTTGTAAGTATAAAGTGCATGGCACTGTTTTGTCACTGCCACCATCAGGAAGAAAACGCAAGCTATCACCTGCTGCTGAGAGAAAATTGGTCAGGAGGGTGAAGAGTCAACCGAGAACCACCAAAAAGCAGATCTGCCAAGAATTAGAAGCTGCTGGAACACAGGTGTCAGTGTCCACAGTCAAGCGTGTTTTGCATCTCCATGGACTGAGAGGCTGCCGTGCAAGAAGGAAGCCCTTGCTCCAAAAGCGGCACCTTAAGGCTCGACTGAAGTTTGCTGCTGATCACATGGACAAAGATAAGACCTTCTGGAGGAAAGTTCTGTGGTCAGACGAAACAAAAATCAAGCTGTTTGGCCACAATGCCCAGCAATATGTTTGGAGGAGAAAAGGTGAGGCCTTTAACCCCAAGAACACCATGCCTACCGTCAAGCATGGTGGTGGTAGTTTTATGCTGTGGGGCTGTTTTGCTGCCAATGGAACTGGTGCTTTACAGAGAGTAAATGGGATAATGAAGAAGGAGGATTACCTTCAAATTCTTCAGGATAACCTAAAATCATCAGCCCGAAGGTTGGGTCTTGGGCGCAGTTGGGTGTTCCAACAGGACAATGACCCCAAACGCACATCAAAAGTGGTAATGGAATGGCTAAATCAGGCTAGAATTAGGGTTTTAGAATGGCCTTCCCAAAGTCCTGACTTAAATCCCATTGAGAACATGTGGACAATGCTGAAGAAACAAGTCCATGTCAGAAAGCCATCAAATTTAACTGAACTGCACCAATTCTGTCAAGAGGAGTGGTCAAAGATTCAACGAGAAGCTTGCCAGAAGCTTGTGGATGGCTACCAAAAGCGCCTAATTGAAGTGAAAATGGCCAAGGGACATGTAACCAAATATTAGCACTGCTGTATGTATATTTTTGACCCAGCAGATTTGATCACTTTTTCTGTTAACCCATAATAAAGTCATGAAAGAACCAAACTTCATGAATGTTTTTTGTGACAAAGAAGTATCTGTTCCAATCACTCTATCAGAGAAAAATCTGAGTTGTAGAAATAACGGGGAAACTCAAGAGAGCCATGACATTATGTTCTTTACAAGTGTATGTAAACTTTTGACCACAACTGTACATATCTGGCTCCTTGGCTCCGTCAGTATGTTCACCAGCTGGTCTCTACTTTGTCTGTGTGCCGTTTGATGCTAGACAGGTAGCGCAGAAACAGCAGACAAAACAAGACATATGTAGATGTCACAATGGGAGGTGGGGGGTCCTTTTATAACTGGGCCAGTAAATGCCCGTGTACAGCCCTGGATGGTTGTATATTGAGCTCCTCCCTACCCATTACCTTACCCAATAAGCCCATTAAGTCCCACAGCAAAACACTGTGGCTCTTGTGTTTCGGTCTACTGACGATTGACTTGAGCAGTGACTTAATTTTTGCCTCCGGAGAAATGTATAAATCCAATATATTTAGCCTGTGCACATTACGAGAACATTTGGTCCTAAAGTGTGCATATTAGAGGACATCACACACACATAAAAAAGCATTACCCACCAGCAGGGTACTGGCTGGTACTGGTGAAAGCCAGCAGCAGACGGTCACAGTTTCTGCACGTCATCCATCCAACACATAAAGCAATCAGCACCAAGACTCATGATTCAGCGGTGCCGTGGAGCGCCGCCACAGTTTCTCATGTAATATCCTACTGTTCTGACAATGAGACAATACGACTAACGGATACAGTGATGTGATATAAACCAGCTTCAGTCTACCAAGAATCTATAGCCTGCCATAAGTTTACCATACATTACAGAGCGGGAATTGGCGCATCAGCAAAAAAAGACAGAGACAGGACCGGGAGAACCGTGAGAGCGTGAGCTGTAGCGCACAGACAGCCAGGCAAGCTTAGGACAAATTCTGCTGATGGTAAAAAAAAAAAAAAAAAGGTAAACATTTATATGTATAAAAGACACACAGCTTTTCTGCTGATGACCTATCAGCTGAGGTTCTCAAAACAAACTCACAGACTCAGCTACAGCGGGGCCAAATGTCGTTTCCCAAAAATCAGCAAACTGTTACTGAATATAAATACTTATTAGCCACGCTACAACTGCGTGTCTGTATCTTGGCCTTTTATCTCGTTGTCAGTGAGACAACAGCCGGCTAACTGCCGCATGTACTCCAAAAGTATGCAAACACAGAGTGAGCTCATAACCCAGTCAGTGATTAAGAGGCGGCAGGGACTTCCCCCACATTAACAGTTTTACAGTTAACTAGAGTGACGGTGGCTGGTGGGAATAAAGTCAAAGTCAGTATCAGTGACAGGAGATATAGAGCAGCTATAATGCAGAAAAACACCACAGCAGACTTTGAATTATTGACAAAAACAGGTGTAGCTAATGGTGTTGGGGAGAAATACTGAAAAACTCACTTTTATTTCATAGTATCACATAGTGTAAAGTAATTGCATTGCAGTTCTCCACTGTAGCATTTTTTTGGGGTGGGCTTGTTAGAGGGGAGGGTTGATTATTCATCTCTGTGCAGTGGGACACGTTAGCTTGGTGCAAGGGCTGGCAGCTTCTTTACACATCCAGCACTTACGAAGCAACATTAGCATTTAAAGTGATTTTTCTGGCCACTTGGTGAATGTAAATCAAACGTTTGTTTCCTTCTTTTTTTGGTCTCTGCTCCACAATGTTCACCAGCTAGTCCACGACCCGCCGTTTGGTGCTGAGCAGTAGTGTGGAGCGGGTTGATCAGAACCTCAGAACGGCACAGTGAGAGCGGTGAGAGTGAACCGGACTCTAACGTTGTGGGTCGCACTGCTGAACAATCGTGTAAACAATCTGTAAAGCCGCAGACTCAAGTGATGTCTCTCTAAAGGGTCGTCGCTACTAGCAACTTCTTGCGCATTGATATTTCACATTGTCATTGACATTGTTATTAATAAAATAACAATTATAGCCACTTTTAAAGAAAGCAATTCATTTCATTGTCAACACATTGTAATGGAGCTATAATCCTTTCAAAATGTAACAACTTTGCATTGCACCTAATAAGCCCATAAAAACTGAATTGGTGGTTTGTGGAGGGCGCACTAGTGGCCCGTGAGATCCTTCAGATGTAAAGAGAATAAGAGAGAGAATAATTGCTGCGTGATGCAGAGCACTGAGGACGACAGAGCGGTGGATATGAGTCACGCTGGTTTCCCTCTCGCTCGTTATTCTGTCCTTGAAATTTGACTTGAAACCAAAGCGCGGGCCCGAAACAATCCAGACACTCATTCACATACACATTAATACATCACTAATTACGGTCTACACCCACTGTGCGGACAGCACAAGTCACAGACTGACCATAAATGCAACATCATGTCCAGCAGCAGCCATTGTTGTCCTCCTACACATGTATCCAGCATCTGTGAAGTTTCAATGGATAGGACTTTCTGAAGGCAGAGACTACCACACTTATTATTGAATTACAGTTGCAGATGAAGGGTATTCTTTTCCGATATTCAATTTCTTGAAATTTGGATTTTTCTGCCAGTATCATGTTATTTTCTGTTTCTGGCTACGAAGAGTTTCTTGGCAGAACGTAAATGCCTCTGAAACTGCATTCATACCACAACACATGAAAATCCCAACTGATATGAAAATAGTAAAAGTTGTACATAGTATACACTCATTTAGGTTTATTCTAACGTCTCCCTCACCTTTCCTGGTTGCTGTCATCTCTTTCTCCCGAGACTGCAGTCAAACACAACCAGCCAGACCTGTTGTTTGACGTTAGATTCGTAGCGCTGTTGTTGTTTTGTCCCTCCTTAGGAAGCACATGTCAAGAGCACTCAACACCATATTGCACACCCAAACATTCTATAGTCCTTTGGTTGAAATTTTAGGAATTACAATTTCTTTGCAGGAAGCTTTGGCCTGGCCTCTCTGGGTTGTAGAGAGGAGTGTTGAGGTGCTTAGTTAGTGTACTCTATGTGGAGAGTTAAACCACAGACAGGTATAATTCATAACTCCCTGTAACTCCAGATCCATACTGATGATAGAGAGGTTTGTAAAGAGAAAGTCAAATCAATGGGAGAACAATGCATGAGGGAGAGACAGAAAGAGAGACACTGTGGGGGGCATTTATTTTCTGCAGCTTGATTGAAGGGACTTTTCTTGGAGGACCCGGAGAAAAGCTCTCATTTTTTTTCCTCGGAGAACTTCTCACTAAATCCCAGTTGTTTTCTTAAAGAAGTGATCCGCCAAAATACTTCATCGCAGCAATAACAGAATTACGGCTGACGTCAACAAGAATTGCACTTGAAGTGTAGCTGGTGTGAGTTATTTGGAGTGTCGAAAGATTTGCTTCTTCAAATGCAGTTTCCGTTTGGGATTCTTTGTTTCGCACTTGACGTTAATGGAGGACATAAAACCGGTTGGAAATGTGGAGGGGGGGTGGTAGTTATTTCCAAGCAAATCCATAAAAAGAATTTTAAGCCCTGTGACTTTTACTGCCTCGATGTCTCACTTAATGCTGAGACTAACTTCGACAAATCATCATGCCGGTGATTTCAGAACATCTTCAGTGCAACGGGGCCAGTTGACCGGGCCACACAAACATATGTTTTGGCCCACGGCGGTGTTAAGCAATGGGGACAAATGATGAGATACTGATGCTGACTTACAGTTGAGCCTTTAACGTTTACATTGCTGGGATGTACCGACACGTTTTCCCAACTAGTCTGGGATTTCGAAAGCAACACACCATTTACTTTTTCCAATTTTTCTCACTGAAGCTGCAACATTTGCAACTCGAGTGGATGAGTCTTCGCCTCGGTTTGCACCGAATAAAGCAGATCCGCATCTGTGACCATCTCACATGATGACGAGGTCCCGCGCTTTGAACCCTGCTGCTTCTCTCAACAAGGCAGCAGATTACAGCATGCCCGTGGAATGCCCTTCATATCACAGTGATAAAAACACCAGACATCGGACTAAGGAGCCAGACCAGCACCATAGCAGAGAGGGGTGATTTCCCAACCAAAGGATGTCAACCATATGCTGACAACAACACGAATGGAGAGTAATGAAGTGAGAATAAGCATATAAATATGCTTATAATCTAATGCAACAGCCATCACTCCAGCCAATTCATTTATTCTAATTACTTCATTCTGTCTTTAGCCATGCTAGAGGAGTGGTTCTATGGATATCCATCTGTCCACCATTTTGATCTCAACAACTACAGCATTACAATTTGGGACAGGTATTCATGGTCCCCAGAGAATGAATCCTAATGACTTCCCCCCTCTTTTCCTTTATTACAACCATGTGGTTTACATTTGTGGTTTTGGATGAAATATCTCAATAACTAGATGGATTTTCTTTAGATTAAGTATACTTGGTGCACTTGATGAACTCCCAGTCTTCTCTCTCTTATATCCAGTATTTCTCTATTCCCCCCCTTTGTTTCTCCATCTACATTGTCCCAATTAGTATTCCCAGTCGAGCATCAGGCCATCCCAGTGGAAATAACTACTGAGCCAAACAGACCTAAAAACAAAGCATGACTTTACGAGCTGTGACTCTGTCCGTCTCCATCTCGAAGCCTTTTTAAACTTTCTCTTGGTTGCTGATCGCTTGCTTTTTCATGAGCTTCCATCGCGACAGAAAGAAATCGGATTGGGAATTTGACGCCTCAAACCGGCTCCAGGAACATCAGAATCTTGCTTTTTTTCAAACAGTAACCATGACTCTACAGCCAAAGACGGCACAATCCAAAACCTTATTGTAGACAGAGATATTTGATCTGTTTACACCTCCATACCAGGGAGTTGCTGCAGCACAGCCAACGGAATCTTCAGACTTTTTTTTTTATTGTTTGCGCAGAAGGTTTGCCTGATAGCATCAGCAACCTGTTGATCAAAACCTCTCTGACTTATTAACGCCCATAACTCTTGGTTAAATGCCAGCTGAAGCTGACTACTTTAACTTCACCGTGACGACTGACAACAACAACCGTGACATCGGTACCGGTGGTGCAGTGATGCAACAACGACCGTGGTGACAGATTGCCCCAAAGAGCCACTCATTGAAATACTTTGCTGCTGGCACCTGTCAAGAAAGGTAACAGAAGATTGATACAGTGGAAGAGGAGGAGGGAGGGTGGAAACATGACAATCTTTCTTTGAAAAGGTGCTGACGGGTTGTCCTCTCGCTGACAGCTCAGACACCGGGCCTCCTCCTAACCGTCAGAGGTGTGAGGTGTGAGGTGATGACGAAAACAAACGCACAAGAGCACAATAACAAGACGCAGCGGAGAATGGCTTTTTCAGATGTTTTTTTGATGTGAGTGAGGGACTCCCGATGCTGCTCCTGTGGCGTTGTGGACCTCCTATTTCAAAAACACAATAACACAAATACTAAAATAAGTTTTAAATGTGCTGCTGGGTCTCAACTACTGTATGGTCGTATCGGTGGAGCGGCAGACTTCTATGGTGACTTACTTAAGTCAAACAGTAATTGATAGAGCTGGGACGCTCTTTTTGATGCATTTCCATGAGTTTCCATTATTATTCTTGTCAACTGCAGTTTATCACGTTGTGTTCTCATTCAAAAAACATTTTCGAAATAAAGCAAAGTCATTCATCATCTCTGCCCGATGACTGATATGCACAAGTATCACAATATAACAAACTTTAGGGGTAAACTAATATGACATACTGACTGTCTTTATTTTAGATTAGTGTGTGTGGGCACATCATGCACATGGCAGTGTGTTACTAGTGTGCTGATAGTGTTTGCATTTGTATCTCCAGATGTAGCTGAGTCAAGGGTAATAACACTGATTAATGTGTGTGTGTGTGTGTGTGTGTGTGTGTGTGTGTGTGTGTGTGTGTGTGTGTGTGTGTGTGTGTGTGTATGTGTGTGTGTGTGTGTGTGTGTGTGTGTGTGTGTGTGTGTGTTGGTACATTTGCATCCAGATGCAGCTGAGCGAACAGGAAATGTGGTGTGAACTGGAGTCTCAGCGCAGCGGCCCACAGGTTAAACGGTGTCACATTCAAAGGAAAGGGTTAAATGGAACCATCTGGTCGCACACACACACACACACACACACACACATAAACAGACACAAACAGATGCACATATGGACACGTCGTATACAAGAAAGAAAATGCACAGGCGCTTTCTCTCACACACGTTTTGGAACATGCTGTGTACACACAAAACACGTGTGTGTGTGTGTGTGTGTGTGTGTGTGTGTGTGTGTGTGTGTGTGTGTGTGTGTGTGTGTGTGTGTGTGTGTGTGTGAAATGCAGATGTGTCCCCTCCTTCTCCGTACTGTAAGGCTCACGCACAAACTCACACACAGCATGCCACATGAATTCACTTTCCATGTTGCTCTATTGTCTATTTAACAGGCTTGCTCAATAGTGTGTGCGCATGTGTGTGTTTGTGTGAGCAAAGAGTGTGTGTGTGTGTGTGTGTGTGTGTGTGTGTGTGTGTGTGTGTGTGTGTGTGTGTGTGTGTGTGTGTGTGTGTGCGTGCGCCGCAGCCCGACAGCTGAGAAGCCTCCTCTGCTATATATTAGCGGTTTTGTCAGGGCTGTGTGTTTGGCCCTGTTGCCATGGGGACAGACCCTGCAGGCAAGCTTAAGGGCTACTCCGTTAGCATTAGCGCTGTTTATGGTGGAACGAACAGAGAGAGGGAGGACAAGACGAGAAGGAGCAAGATATGAGAGATATGTCAGACATGGTTTTCATCAGTTTCTTTTCTTTTTTTGTGATTTACTTCCCTCCTTTAATGTCACCGTGTTTACTGTTTTCAAGCATTCATTAAAAACTGTAAACTTTCAGTTTTTTGCTACTTTTCCCTCCTGCTCTTATTTTCATCTCTGTTCGGTGTAAGCGCTGTGTAAATGTAGCAGTTTCAGTCATGCCATAAAGCAACATCAGTGACCATTTTTTTTTACAGTATATAAATCAAAACTATTAAAAAATACATAATTTTACCATCAATCAACAGGCTAAAACTTTTCCAGCTCATTTGCCAGTTTTGACGTTCATGTGCACTCAAAGCCTATCAGTGATATTTCCAACAACAAATGAAGGATTCAACTTAGCTTTAACTTGGACTCAACTTTGGATTTCTGGCACTTTGAGGTTTTTATAAGGACACTTTTCATTCCCAACGGGAAAAAGAATAAATATTTTCCTCTATTTAGGAGCATTCAGCATTGCCAGCATGGTGCAGTCCTGCAGCAGGTGGGCCTTAAATGACACTTCCATCTGGTTTGGTAAAAATATGTTCACTGTTCACTATTTTGTGTCGCAAGCTTTTGCCTTATTTGGACCAGAAAAAAGATAAATCCAAAAACTGATATTTTTCAAATTTAAAGGGGCCACTTCTTAAACATGACACACTGGTCAGCCTGTCAAAACTGGTTGAGAAATGTCTCTCAATATTAAATCACTGAAGTACCCCTTTACTAGTGTTAACAGTGTATCAAGAAACAGCTTTACTGACTGCGTCACTGCACAGGCAAGGAAAGGAGGAGGATCTTCTCCTCAGCTCTCATCTGTTGTAGTTGCTTCACTTGTCATGTCGTATTACTAAAACAGTATAACAAATAGGACTAAATCCCCCCCACAGATTCCAGGGAGTGAGGAGTGTGTATTTGGTTTGGCCACATGGTCTCCATTTATTTCACAACAGGTATAAAGAGATCTGCACTTGCTTGCTAAGTCATCCATCACGGTAAAAAGCCTTTAGCTTTTCGTCGGAGCTCCTGCATGGTGCATTCTAGGACAAGTTGGCTGCTAAACAGCACTGCATTGGTGAGCCGTCCGACATTTTATTTAAAAAGCCAACAATATTGTGAAAAGATGAGATCTCCAAACTGCATTTTGTCACGAAAACACACGAGAATTGACATGGCGTGTCATGCTTGCTGATGTTGTCGTCAGCACACATGTTCCTGACTATTTATGTAGATTAGTCTCTGTAATACGTGTTTATTCATGCACACATTCAACACCCTATAGATGAAAGAACAAGTTTGGTCTGTGTTACAAATTACAGTAAAGTCCCCATATTTACAGGCGACCGGCCCTCAGCCCGTGTCTCTGGATTTCATTGGCTCCCTGGCAGACTCCCCGACAGGTCTGGATATTTAGCACACTGGATATCTGGAATGTGTCTGCGATGCACTGGCGAGCCTCTCGCTTTGCAAGTCGTGTTACAACGTCAAGATCCATGGTATCATAGGAGTGCAACTTATATCGTCCGCCTTTCTTCTTGCACTCTTTGTGAGAAGTCTTACTGTGTGTGTGGCGTGTGCGATCGGGACACGTCGACAGGTGAAAACGTCCTTTGCTGCAGTTTCATTGAGATGAATGAGATTCCAGGAAGCTGGGGAGTTGTGGGAAAAGCGTTATCTGACAAGAGCCGGAGGGCCTGAGGGGAGAGGAAAACCAGGGAGCAGAACACACACACACACACACACACACACACACACACACACACACACACACACACCACAATCAGAACACGTATATTGTATGCAAACGTGCACATTACACAAATATAGACACATTCCCCACTTGCACACACATACTAATGCACAAGCACAAACACACTAAGTCATCCTACTAATGTGTGCGTGCACTCAACACATACAAATTCATTACAAACACATGCACGCACACACACACACTGTGGGATCCGTGTTGCACATATCCAAAAACACTAACCACACTGTTTACCCACCTACGCTCAACTGTAGCCTGTTACCACGACAACGGCAGCAGCCGTAACTCCCTATATTGACTGAAAGGATCATTAATCTTTTCAAGTCTCTCCCAATGGACCAGTAATGATATGTTAGTATTCCAAACTCCTCGCGCCACAGCGTCGGAGGACTATCACCCACCAAATGAAAATATGAGGCAATGGCATGTTGGAGACGTGGAGGGAGACGTTTGTGACAGGGAGGTTGCCAGTTTGAATCCTAGGGCAGCAGGGAAAGTGTGACTGGATGGGATGGAGCGTGCAGAATGCTGCCCGTTCCCTCAGAGATTCCTCCTGGGACAGAGCAGGAAATGCGTGGTGAGTTTGGACCAATGGTTACCTTATTGACCATTGGCGATGAGACGAGGGAGGCTGCAATCACTCATTATCTAAGTATTTCTAGACGAGAACAAACGGGAGGACTCAGATTGATACACCAACGTTTTCACAAACTGCTCTAATGTACTTTGTCTCTCTGAAATGTTTCAGTGCAGTGTATCGTAGTGAATTGCTGCTGCATACAAGTTGTAATACCAATGAATGATACTTATTTACAAAAGGCGTACAGAGTAAAGTATTCTATGTGGCAGGTAAAGTTAGAAAACATTCAGTCACCCCGAACACACAAGCCAAAAGTCAATTCGTATCCGGTCATTTTCATTTGTATAGCCCAAAATAATTAATAGAAGAAATAATGTACGGCGATTGAGACGGACAGATGCAACAGACATTTGTACGGAGTATCTGATCGTACTTTGTGTACTACCTGACATTATTTAGTTGTCACAATATTTAAGTCATACTGTATATTGAGCAAATGCTATTTTTGAAATCAAGACAGAAAACGACATTTGTCATCATCATGTTGGTCCTCCACAGTGACCAATAAACCACAGTTATTTCCACCCACTTAACAATATTATGACAAACAAGGGTGAGGTCATTGCTTGTGCAAAAAGTACAAGTTTTGAGTTTGTGAATTTTGACAATTGATATGATGAAAGTAAATGAAAGTGACGTGAATTTGAGGCCCACGTGATGGCGGTCAACCATGCCTTAAGAATCTAAATGCTCTCAACCTCATCCGGCCACTCTCTACCCAGGCTCTAACCTTGACGCGTGTCCCATCAGCAACATCGAGCTTAGCAGCGCTAACACTAGCTTTGTCACGGTAAAATTCCCTAGGCTTGCATTTTTCCTTACATTATATGTCCTGCATAATTCCTACAGATTGTTTTTTTGTTGAATATCACACCGAATCAAAAAAGTTTTGAGTTAACTTTCCCTTCATGGATAATATCTGGGGAGCAAAGCCACTTGGACCCTAAAAAGCTGGCCAAGGAATCCATCAATTCACTTTACCACTCCAAATCTCACAACTCAAAACAAACCGCTCGTGGCATATCGAACATACCCGGGGCCGCATTCTCTGTTCTCCCGCGCCGCGCGATCCACCGCAGTGGCCTGTTTGTTTTGCTTGCCCACCAGGCAAAGGCTAAGACAAATATACAGCGTTGGGAAAGTGTGATGGGTTATTAATGCGGCACTTTATGATGGACAAATATGTCTTGTTGCAGGGTGGGGGTGTTGGGGTGGGTTTGTGTAATAAGGACATATTCATCTGACCACAATGGATTTGGGCTGAGCGAGAGGAGAGAGAAGGCGAAGGGCAGGCGATGTGAGTAAAATAGGAACTCTCTCGCCTTGGAGCTGAAGTAATTATTATTACATGTTTATTTAAGACCAGTGGACTACACTTTGGCCAATATGGGGAAGGCACTAATGACATTTTTGTACATGCTGCCTCTCTATGTGCATCACTCCCTCTATTATTTTTCATTATCAAATACACAGCAGCCTTAAAGAGTGGGGAGGTCAAATCCCCAACTCAAACTGTGTGTGATATTAGCTATGGGTGAGCCTATGGGGGCCCGTAATCTCAATGTCCATATGACTTCACAGGCTAGGAACTCGCTGGTCTATGCAAACAATGAAAGAAAAAGCTGTGTTTATGCGTCCATGCAGCAGTGTTTGGTGGGCGTTCACATGCGTGCGCAGCGAGAGAGTTACGTCCAGTGAGTTATAAAAAAGAGGATTGACGAGTGATTAAAAAATAGATGGAGAGAAGGCAGACAGTGAGTTGTAGAAGAGGTTTTTTCTGTACTGTTACACCTGTCACTCCATATGCAACCATTTTAGTTATATCCATTTCTCTTTTTTCTTAATTTTTAATTGTATGAATTATATTTTTATTCTTCATATTTTAGCATTATTTACCCATATTTTTCTCTGGTTTTTTTACACTATAAAAAGCACTGATTTACTGTGTTTAGAGAGGTGTTATATGAATAAAGTTCATTATTATTATTATTATTATTATTATTATTATTATTATTATATGCAGACATTCCATGCTCGCATCTGGCTGGTGTCTTGTAACAATACAGCCATTGTATCAGCAAAGAGACCGCTGTGCATGGGGTCCGGAGGAAGAATTGCTGTCTAGCCTTGGCTACTGTCCTTGACAACTATTTGTAGGGGTCTGATACCTAGAATAAAATGAGTGTGTGTGTGTGTGTGTGTGTGTGTGTGTGTGTGTGTGTGTGTGTGTGTGTGTGTGTGTGTGTGTGTGTGTGTGTCAATCCACTTGTGACTGATCACAGCCTTCATACACGCAATATACAGCTTGAAAAGCTCGCATGAGGCATTGGGGCTGATAAATTAGCTAATTCATATTCTAGAGGCAAGACACATATGAATGCACACACATTCACACACATACACATAAAGTATCAACATTAGCTTGTACAAACACAGGGCAAAGACAGAGAGAGTGACAGAAAGGAAGATTGAAAGCGAGAACTTGAGAGAGGCGGTATCTTGTTTCATGCAGTTATTAGTTTTCTCTAATGGATCTGGATCTCTGTGAAATATGAGGTCTCTTTTTTTTTCTCTCGCTCTCCTTTTCTCCTTCCTTCTCCTTCTGACGTCAAACTCAACAGCAGCAAAACACGCTGCCTGGAGATGGCAGCCTTACAAAACATAATAACACATGTCAAGAGTCCTCTACCCATAACCAGTTGCGTAACACCGGTGGATCAAATTTTGTTTCTATTTTTGCACTGCTTTGGCCACGGCAAGTCTATTACACAATAAAAGCCGCCCTTGTTTTTATGTTGCCTTTTATCTTGTTTTCAAAGATGCATGTTACCCTCGTTTTTACCTCTTTAATGTACAGTTATAATACAGTTGAGAAATGTTTCAGCTGAAGTCACGTATTGTACACTAAGTGGCAGTTTATTAAATGTTTTATCTAAGACTGATATGATCTTTTAAAGAGCACAAAAGCTGAGTCATGTTAGCTCATCACTCCTGAGTTCAACATGTAAATTAGTTTGCCTTTAATAGGCATGTTTTCAGAAAACTCATCTATTCCCATTGCAGTGGTACATAGAAAATGCAGATTTCACACTCATACCAAATGGACTGTCGACAGACTGACATAGGGAAGATTCTTTGGAATCACGAATCAGACTTTAACGCCTCAGCACCAGCAACAGTCGTGGTCATTTGAGTAATTGTAGGTCCCATAACCAATGTTAGTATCGGTGCATCTGGAATAAAAGGTGCAGAATAATTGCAAAGTAATTGTTTATTTTAACAGAAGTAATTTGTACAAACTCCACCCTAACTAAGCTAGCTAGCTTGCTGAACCGTGTCGCTGAGCTTTATCAATAAAGCTCATCTTAGTTTGTTGTCTGCTGTCATTTCATTCGTTGTGTCTTTTCAAAGAAGTAATTACATTACATTACATTACAGTCATTTAATCAGCTTTTATCCAAAGCGACTTACAATTCAGTATCTATCTATACACTGTAGGCACAGCTACGGGAGCAATTTGGGGTTAAGTGTCTTCCTCAAGGACACATTGAATGAGACTAGCGGAGCAGGAGCCGGGGATCGAACCGCCAATCCTCTGCTCTCCACTTAGCCACGGTCACCCAATTACGTTACATGGAAGTACTGATGCTATGCTTTGCTCATCAGACCACAAATGAGACAAGAATTAGCGTTAGCTAGCTAGCTAGCGCACCCCGCGCTCCCCGCCCCGCGCACTGAGAATGTAGAGCAGGAATAAAGCAGCGCCGTGTCCTGTTCAGGATATCCCTTTAGAGACATATCAGTGCCATTAGAGACACTATAACCATGTTCTTCTACGGTATGGGGAAACATAACATGGAGTGTTGCTTGTGTGTCGTCTTCTGTTTCGACTTCAACCTCAAAGCTATTTGAAAGCAAGGAAAAACCTGTCAGTTGAAGGGGCTCTTTGATCGCTGCGATAGATCGCAACAAAGATGTAAAAAAACTTGCTGTATGTTTATGTCCTAATACGCCGAATGAAAGAGCCCATTGACCAGCATTTTCACATTGTCTTATAGCATTTCTCTGCCGTAGGCTGTAGACAGGAAGTGAGCACTTCAAAGACAAGAAATGAGAGCAGGAGCATTTCCAGAGCTTTCCAGGATGCTCGCTGGGTAAGAGTTTTTTTTTTTTTTTTTGTCCTTTTCATCCCAGGAATAGAAGAGATAGCGGCTATGTGCCAGGGTGAAGCTTTGAAGATTTGCCAAGGCATACGGAGATCAGAGAGAGATGAGTCTTGAGTCAGAAGAAAGGGAAAGGAACCTCCATGGTGGGATATGACCTGAACCTTCTTCACTGACTCAGGTTAACGCTTGCGAAACAAAAATGCCACTGTAGCAGATGGTTTCTTTTAAAGCATACAGATGAAGACAGTTCAGTTCTCATTTCTTCCAACACTATAATCCATTAGAAGTTTAAGAAAGGACCCGTCTGTACGATGTAATGGTCTTCGGATGTCCATGCCTCATTGGACAGATCTTAGACAGATCTACATCAAATCTTTTCTTTTCCTCACACTACGAACTAATGTAAGAGATGTCACTGCATATCGGCTAAACCAAATGCTGCAAACTAACAATATTTTCAAAAATGTTTCTACAGTCAAGTGAAATTTCTCCACTATAGTTTTCATATTCAAGGGATTAGGGTACTATGAAACCAGCCCTGATGATCTCACACACACACACACACACACACACACACACACACACACACACACACACACACACACACACACACACACACAGACATTAAAAAAAAAGGTGTCCCATCGAGTCGTTTTTTTTCTTTTTACAAAAATACAGCAGAGGAATGCTGCTCCAGAGACACAGCTGGCAGTCAGCGAAACCACAGGAGACCTACAAGTGGATTCTGACCTCCTCAACAGTACTACAATCAAACAGAGGAAGCATGAATATGGTTGCTGTTTCTTTGCATTTGTGAGACCATGGGTTATCTGGGGACACTAGGAAAGGGTCAGTGTGTGCACGTCCTTGTGTCCCTTGTGTGTCTTATTCGTAAAACATAAAGAAAGAAAGAAAACTGAGATGGGGGACTGAGAAAACACAAAGCAAAAAGTGTGAATATTTCTATTTGAGAATTGGAGTTTATTGTTTTTTGGACTAATGCCAAATGAATTGACAAACTGGCAGCTAAATATCAACAGCCGCCCGCTGTTAGCAAAGTTTGCTGAGGTTATCACAACATGAGGATTGGCAAGCAAAAATATGCTTTTTCTTTTTTTTTGCTGTACTCGCAACCAGGGTATTAACAGAATCGTGACTTCTGTGTATTGTTGCACCTCTAGTTTGACAAATAATCATCAATACGATCTTGAGCCAATATAGAGTAGAGGTGGTTGAACTTCAGAATGCTTTACAACTATTTAGCACTGAACATAGCTTACATTTGTGGGTCGTTATTAATCGTTTATAATGCTGCAGCCTCATACTTTACATCCCATAATACATTTAAAAGTTACTTTATCAGCTCTTCCTGTTTTCTCTTTATCGTCTCAATTTACTGTCTCTCTCTCTGTCTGTCTCATGCAAACTCCATACACGCACACTTGCAACACAACTTGTAGATTTGTGCAGAGAGGGGAATTCCATTGTCTGTGTGTCTGTATATGCATGGATGTGTGATTGTGTGTGTGTGTGTGTGTGTGTGTGTGTGTGTGTGTGTGTGTGTAATGTAGTAGTTTGGATAAGGTTGTGGTTTGTACAGACAAGCTCAGATCATCCCCTCTAGTCACCTTGTGTTTATATGAGCTCTCCCTGTGCTCCCAGCTTATTACACACTAGACCAAGCAGACAACAGGCTGAACACACACTCATTATGGTTGGTCAGCAATGAGGACACAAGCAGAAATTACAAAACAAAACTAAGTCTAAGTGTTCATGTTTGGAAAAGGAACTACTATTTCTTGTAAATTGAGGACAACTGCTTCCCGAAAAACAAAAGGTCAACGTGTCTCGGAGGCGAACCAGCTGAGGAGACATGAACAAATAGCTGAATTTGAAATGAGCGTCAGTCCAGACTGCGGTTCATTTGGTTACGCTCGGCTCTCCAAGCATGAGGAACTGCTGGCGATCATCTGTCTCCTTCTACCTAGAAACGCCTTATCTCTGGGTTTGTTCTCTTGTTTCAGGTTACAGTCTGACTCTGCAGCTCTGCTTGAACAACTCAAGGCTGCTGGTAATTATTGGAATGGATTTGTCATTGTTGACCAAAACTACAAGAGGAGTTTTAATACACAGTTGCAAACATGCTAATATTCAACAATCACTGAACTCTCACCCAGGAGACTGTCGTGAAACCAAAAGTCAACTATGATTTATTTGAATTAATGTCCGTAACTTGAATAACGTAACAAACATGCCTTGCCCTCATCGCTATCTTTTCTGTTACACCAAACCGCACAGGAATTTTGCATAAAGAATTCATCACATCCGTCACATCTTTGTTTTCAATTTCTTTCCCACAACCTGATCATCGCACACCTCTGGGTGTGGCTAAAACAACTCAGCAAAAGACCATCATCTGATCTACTTCCAAACTTCTTTTTGTATTTTAACACACTGCTCTGGAATGAGAATAGCAAACTTTATCTGTCGGCATGGGCTGGAGTCTTGATTTCTGTGTGTTAATTATTAAAAAAAATAATGTAGGACTCAGTTGCACCCTGTCAAATACACTTGGTCAGTGGCCCTCAGCGTCTTGATACAGACGCACAAGGCTCCCTTAAGCGTAAAGACCAATGTAAACCCATCTGCGTCACTGAGACGCTCAGAGCAACGGACGTAGTATTTAAGAACGCAAAAGTCCTCAAAGGGCTGGTGGGATGTTGGTCGATGGGTCAAACAAACACAGGACCTTTACTCAGAGGACCAGCGTCCGTGTCCCGTGTGAAACCAAAATAAATCCGCAATCCGGAAAAATCCGAACTATTCATAACGAAAGTGATGCAAATTTGCAACAGAGAGGGTTCGAATAGATCTGCACAGGCAGGTTTCCAACAACCGGACTCTTGTTAACCGAGAGCAGCATCTGCCAGTCTGTCTAGGGAAAATGATTGTATAGCCTAACCTACTGGACACTATTTTGTTTTGTCTCCAAAATGCTCTAAGTGAATTTGACTTCCCTCTGGTAAACTGTTACGCAGTGTACTGTATATGTTTATTTTACTGTATATGCTTTGTTGTGAAAAGGCCTTTGTCAAGGCTGCAAGGAGTAATACAGTCTGCCATCTTGGCTTGGAGCCGTCGTGCTGGATTTAGTGCAGGTGGCAGGAGAGAGTTAATGCAAGGCTGAGGGTATCAAACAGCAGAGGACCGTCCCACTCTGAGCGCTCCAAACTGACTTATCGCTCTCTAATGTCTAACAATGCAGGAAACAAGCCCAAGCTGGATCCAACTGCCATGGACTCTAATCCCACACTGTGTGTGTGTGTGTGTGTGTGTGTGTGTGTGTGTGTGTGTGTGTGTGTGTGTGTATACATTATATGTGTGTGTGTGTGATGGAGGGGATTTGAGAGCTGAGTTTTAGAGACCTAAATCTTTGCTGTTTCTGTTCCAACCAAAGTATGCTTTGTGCTATTTAGTCGCCACACACATTGCCACAGGTCCTTCACACGCGTCTCCACATAATGTATGTTTACTACACACTACATATGGACAACTTCACAAGCATTACAGACACATTCAGTACACACATCTATATATACTCTCTGTGTGTTTGGGTTGGCTTCAGAACAGATGAACACATGAGTTGCTAAAACAGCTCAAACTCCTCTCAGCAGTCCTATGAGCGGGATGGATGTGAAGGCTTTTTGACTTTTACTATAATTTACAACTATTATCAACACAATATATTTCCTTTTCTGCTTCTAATGATCAACCTCCACCTGTATTAAATATGGGAAAAAACATTTTATTGACAATTAGCCGGAATATAACTCTCACTAAGCACACAGTAACGTAACAGTGTCCCCTGTAGATCATTAGCTCCAGTTAGCCCCATGCTAACACTTCCTCATAAACTACAATGTATTGGACAGATTTAAGATCATCAAACCACGTTTCCAATACCCAGTTGCTTTTAATTTGCATTAAGTGATTATGTGGCCATGTGGGGTCAGCAGAAATGAGCTATAAACACAACTGTGGCATTTTATCATCATGAAAAGTTGTTATGAAAGTCAACAGTTTCTTGGTTACACATTCTTTTACACTTCTGATTGTTATAAATGTCCAATATTCCTTTCAGCTCCAGTCTGAACACCAACTCCTGTCTTTTTAGGCATTAAATGCTCCACTGAATCAACACTTGATTCACTGAAACTTCTTTAAACAAAAACAAAACGCTCTGAAGTTGTTTTTTATTCTTTGATATCTTTTAAGTTACTTTGAGATAGCCCTGTTTTTATGTTTGTATTTTATTAGCTTGGGTATTTCAATTTCAGTTTTTGTATTTGAATTGACTTTGATCTAGTTTCACTTAAAGATGTTTTGATGAATGAGACATGTAGAGAGGCCTTGTTTGTTTGTAATTGTAATTTACAAATGGTAATAGCTACCATGGACAAAAAGTGGAGATGCGTTTAAATTATGAAGGAAAAAACTGTAAAGGAGGCGTGTATTAAGTAGCATCTAGTGGTGAGGTTGCAGATTGCAACCAACTGATTGCTCCTCCGGTCACTCTTCCCTTTTCAAGCCATGTCCAAAGGAGAAAGACCCTCTCTGGAGCCGGTGTTTGGTTTGTCCGTTCCAGGCCACTCTAGAAACATGGCGGTGCAACCAGGAAGCAACCGCCGGTTCTGCCGAGTCAAGCCAATGAGAAAGTGTATAAAAACTTGCATTCTCTCTACTGGCCAGCAGGTGGTGACTCCTCTGGTTGCAAAAAAAAGTCAGATTGCATGGAAGTCTATGGCGAAAATGACTCGCTTGATTTATTAACTAAGTAAACATGAGTTTATGTTCTCAATCGCTAGTTTCAAGTCGTCTTCAATACAGCATGATGTTCATTTAGTAAATTATGATCCATTTAGAGTCAAATAGACCATAAAGAGGAGTATCCTTTAGGGCGGGCTTACTGTGATTGACAGGTCGCTGCCTCTACCAGAGGCGTATACAGCGTCTCTACGTCACTCCACCGCATTCCGAATATGGTAACTTTCATTCATTGGTTGCAAAAAGTCAAGATGGCGACGGCCATAATCCAAGATGGTGACGGCGAAATTGCCAAACTCAAGGCTTCATAACAGTAGTCCACAAACCAATGGGTGACGTCACGATGACTACGTCCACTTCTTATATACAGTCTGTGGGAGCAACATAGCGAACGCCGTAAAGGGTATGAAGGGCTCATTCTAAACTAACGAAAACACAACGATTCTTAGTTTCAAAAGAAACGGCACACTGGCCCATTAACTGAATACATGACAAAAGACGCTTGACCTCAGTATGTTTACAGTCCTTTCCACAGCTTGCATTTCTGTGTTGTTTGATTCACCACAGGGATGCTACCGACCTCTTCTATTCAAGCAAAAATTAACAACCCTCAGAAGTCCATAAATTTGTCATTTACACTAAGCACAAAATATTACATTGACATTGTGTACTATAATACTTTTCTTTCTGTGCGTGTGGTTTGGCATAGTACATCCCTTCACATATATTCCACTGAAGCAAATGGCTTGACGTTACGCCTGACAAAGATATCGTTCTAAAGAGAAAAGAATCGACATAAACACTTTAATGGTCACCAAATGGCGACACATCAGTAGGCTGTGTTTGGCGCCTTTGATGATCGTCTCGCTGCTTTATCAGGGTCATTAGCGCATTGAGTCAGCGCAAAGGCAACACCAGCAGCGAGGATTTGTGGCGAGGGGAGGAAGCGTCATTTGCGAGGCGACATGGGAGGGGACAAGTGTATGGGGGGGGGGGGATAGGAGAGGGAGATGAGGGATTCAAAGAGTTACTGTTAGCCATGGGTCGACCCCTGGGGGCCCGTAGCGTCTGAAAGTGAGATAAAACGTGAGTTGGGCCATGTTGTAAACATGTGTACGTCATTCTACGGCTTGTGTAATGTCTGTGTGTGTCTGTGTGTGTGTGTGTGTGTGTGTGTGTGTGTGTAAAGTGAGCAAGGAGCTGAGGACTGTAGAAATGTTTGTTATTGTAACACAATGTGATTTTCTTTTCCCTCTCCTCCCTCCATCACTGCTCTCACTCTCTCTTGATGCTACATAATGAAATCCATCCATCCCAATTAGGAGGTGTCACAGTCTGTTGTGGTAAGGGAGCTCAGAGAATGAGGGTGTGTGTGTGTGTGTGTGTGTGTGTGTGTGTGTGTGTGTGTGTGGGCGCATGTTAGTCTTTCGAACTGGGGCTTTAAAAATGACAAACAATTCCACTAATGTGTATATAAAATGGCTTCATGAGCTAAAAACACCCGATGTACAGAAGACACATGCATTAATGTATGTTTGCCCCCCCATACTCCGTCCCCCACCCCCACCCCACCAATCTCCCTCACACATGCTGCAGGAGAGTGTTTTTGTTTTGAGAGGAACAAGGGTTAATTACTTACATTCTTCAATCGGAAACATCTTTCCACCTTCCCCCTCTCCGACTCTTTAACTTCCTTTTCACGCTACACTCTAAAAACATGGGCTCCAGCTGGGATTCAACTCCTGAAAGAGGAACAATAGAAATAGGTTCCTATGAAACAAATGAACTGTTTTTTTTTTTGGGGGGGGGGGGTTTCCCTTTTGACCAATCGATGCGTACAAAACCTTCTGATGTTTGGAGGTTTGTAATGAGATGCTTCCTTATGAAGTGTGTTCATGTTCTTAGGCTCATCTTGTGGGTTCATGAACCCATTGTGGAAGAAGTCCACCCTAACTCATTTTTTGGGGTGGACTATTTTGCAACACAACGAGCAAAATGGCTCCCTAACTTATTTTTTGTTTTTACTTTTTAGAGTGTAATGGTGGGGAGGAGGAAAAAAAAGAGGGGATGAAGAGGAGATGAGGGGGTTAAAGTCCCAGGGAGGCTCAATGGGGACCAGCTGCAGGGTACTGGGCATAAGCCAGGGAACGTTCCGGATGGATGAAGAGAGGACGAGATACCCCCAGGAGAGGAGAGGAGAGGAGAGGAGAGGAGAGGAGAGGAGAGGAGGGGCGAAATGATTGCTGATCACATGTAGATAAAAAAGGAGGAAGGAGAAACATTGCAAAGAGGAGAGAGGCAACAGGAACATGCAATACATAACATAATTATTATTCTAATAAATAGAATAATTCAGAATGACCAAAGCCAGACATTAAAAGCTCTGCTAAACGTCTGCTGATCTTGCACGCGTCTTGTTGGGTCAAACTGAAGCGTTGGCTTTCAGACACAAAGCAGTATTAAAGAAACACGAGGGGCTGTGTTGGTGAGGCAATGAATTGTGGTGCAGGAAGTCCAGTTTGAGTGATACGCCCCTCATTTAAAGACTCATCAGATGCTGCATGAATAGAGCAGAGAGGATTGTACAACTCTGGAAAGTTAAAATGGCAGCAACTGTTTTATCTTTTGCTGCAACATTTGCCAGGTCAACAGAAGTGATGTTATGTTCACGTTACAAAGTCATCCAACAGGAGCTTGCCTCACTTGCACGTTTTTGATTGGCCAACACAGCGCCTTGACGGGTGAGGTAGCATTGCGCCGCGGCAGAGAAATAAAAGATGGACGATAAAGGAATCGCCTGCGTCTCTGAATTTACTAAACTGTACAATAACAAACTGATCTTACATCCAAGACCGGATTAAAAAAAGACATTTGCTCTGCGGCAGCATGCAGCTACCAGATTCAAAACACGGTTTTGGTCCTGACACAAAGCAATCTGTTGCTAGCAACATTAGCGCCGTTGCTAAGGTGGTGCAGTTTAGTGCAGCGCCACCGGGAGACCCTTTGGTTTGGCTGGAAAATAATCAAAGATACATTCATGAAAACAGTGACTGAATGAAGACATTTCTGGCTCCATTAAGCAAGAACAGATAAACACATAAACACACAAGCACGGCCTGTCGTCTCTCAGCTGCGACCGTTTATTCTCCCAGCAGCGCAGCCTGCGGCGGCGTGTTCTGAATAAAAGGATTGTGGGTATCTAAATAAACATCATGTAGGTTCACCAAAGACAGATTCATGCCGAACGCACTGACTGTGGTTACAGAACTGAAAATATGCTATCTTTTATTAACAACCACACCTTCACTGAGAGAAAAGAGGCAATACCTGAGCGCTTTACTAATGACTGAATGAAAAAGTGTGTTTTGAATATTTTTCCGTGTAAGGGTTTCCATCGGAGGGGTTGTTGTAAAGGAAAAAGAGCTGTCCTATAGCCTTGTCTCCTGTCCCTTTAACACGTGCTTATTTTGTGGCTAGTTGAAAGCTCTCCGGGCTGAATGAGGGCTCAACAGCCAACAGTATTAATGAACTCTTTGTGGAGCGCTGCTGCCACCATGTGCTGTGAATATGGAAGTTGTTGCTCGAGAAAGCAGAGGCCAAACTATCCAGGGAAGGTAGATGGTGACTAATTTAGCAAAAAAGGATCATTTGATGAAGCAACATCCACTGCAACGATAATACTTTACATTACAAATAAAGAGTGTCTTACCGTGTGACCTCGTTTCTTGAACCCACTATATGTGTCCATCACTGGCTTGTCATTTTTAGTGACTCTGTGACACATTAATATGTTAACAGAAAGATGTAATGTTCCATCATCGTCATCATTTGGTGATGGATTGTGCGGACGTATGTAAATTATACAAGCAAGATTTCGGGAGCAATTGGAATGCCGTCTACCTGAAGGACCAGTGAGTAGGACTAAGGGGGATCTATTGGCAGATATGGAATATAATATTCTTTCAATCATTTTGTTTTCAGTTAATACAGGTTACACGCTAAATGTTACCTTCAAAAAGAATAATAACATAACATAACGGATAACTATACAAACAATCAGACTCAGACACAAAAAAACAAACAAACATCGATCATCATCCTCCATATTGAACCTGCTATAACAATTAAATAATGAATATTGTGGACTCAACTCTTCGGGGGTCCCTTGGAATCCAAAGTTGCAAAACTAATTCATACATTTTTACACGCTAAATGTTACCCTCAAAAACAACTATATAACATGACGGCTAACTATACAGACAGTCAGACTCAACGACAAAAAAATGAAATAATTAAACTATTAAACTATGCACAAACGTAGATCATCATCCTCCATATTAAACCGGCCATAACTTTAATATTGTGGACTTTTCCCTTCACTGGGTCACTTGGATCCAAAGTTGCAAAACATATATATAATATTCCTTATTATGTTTTAATTATGTCAGGTGTATAATTATCCCTTAATAGGGGAATGGACCCTTCATATCTACGGGTCGAGCTACAGTAGCCCAGAAATGTACTGAAAGAAAACTTTACTGATACACTTTATACTCTGTTTGCACGATCAAAACAAAAGTTTACACTGCACTGTTTGCACTTCATTTTATTATTACTTTAGTAACGTTTTTTTATTCCTTTTGTGTATTTTTATCTTGTATATTGTTTATCGTTGCTGCTGTTCACTGCTGCTGGCTGGCTGAGGGCTACCAAACGAAATTTCGTTGTATCACTACAATGACAATAAAAACCTCTTAATCTTTATCTTTAAAGGACAAACCGAACTGGCTCTAGAGAGAGCCTGTCACATTTTGACTTTAAAGTGTCAGCAGAGCTGGGCGATAATCGATTTTATCAATTAATTGAAAGTCGATGTTTGAGAATGAATAAGCGATTCTCTTTTACTTGGGTAATTAAGATACGGAAGCAACACCGCTTCCCTGAGCAGTTCTTAGATAACCCGTCCACGAGAGTTCTCTGCAGACACAGGTAAAACATCCACATGACAGCATGGGCTGATGCCAAAAAAGACACTGTCGCTTCAGCAACCTCAGGCTAACCACTGTCTGTGGCAACTAAACGGTGTGTGGCAACTAGACGGTGTGTGGCAAATAAACGGTGTGTGGTAACTAGACGGTGTGTGGCAACTAAACGGTGTGTGGTAACTAGACGGTGTGTGGCAAATAAACGGTGTGTGGTAACTAGACGGTGTGTGGCAAATAAACGGTGTGTGGTAACTAGACGGTGTGTGGCAAATAAACGGTGTGTGGTAACTAGACGGTGTGTGGCAACTAAACGGTGTGTGGCAACTAGACGGTGTGTGGCAACTAGACGGTGTGTGGTAACTAGACGGTGTGTGGCAACTAAACGGTGTGTGGCAACTAGACGGTGTGTGGCAACTAGACGGTGTGTGGCAACTAGACGGTGTGTGGCAACTAGACGGTGTGTGGCAACTAAACGGTGTGTGGCAACTAAACGGTGTGTGGCAACTAAACGGTGTGTGGCAACTAGACGGTGTGTGGCAACTAAACGGTGTGTGGCAACTAGACGGTGTGTAGTAACTAGACGGTGTGTGGCAACTAAACGGTGTGTGGCAACTAAACGGTGTGTGGCAACACACACACACTAATCAAATGGTGAAGTTAGGATGATAAAAGCTTCTGTGCTGTGATAATCAACCAAAAGTTTGGGGGAAGAAATGGGCCCTGGTGCCATCTACTGACTCATTTCTGCATTACATCTCTAGAAATTGGGTTCATTTTAATGTAGAATGTTTGGAATGTGTTTGTGTCTGTAATAGACATATTGGAGATTAATGGAAAATTAAATAGTACCAGTTGTTATCAAACCGTTCTCATGGAAACTATATGAAACCATGACTACTCCTCTTTAGCTGGTATTCTCTTTCTAAATCACACATTGGACCCACAAGAGCCTCCTGATATCAGTGTTCTTATCTCAGGACATGGTCAGCTCACCAATGGGCCAGTTTCTTCCTGTAACCACCAAACCATCATTAGGCATATGACTTATCTCAACTGACTTTGAAAAACCGTTGAGGAAAGCCACCTGTGTTTGTCAGTGCTGCCTGCTGCCTCCCTGGACATAAGAAGCAGCTGTAACAGCTGAGAAATGAAACCTAAAGGTATCATTTCCTCTCTGATAAAAAGCCAGCATGTTGGATGTGGGCGAGCTGGGCCGGGTGCTTTTCTTAAACAGCTCAATCTGTACCTCAGAGGCAACCCACTCCATCCTTATACCCTCGCTATCTCTGTTTGTTCCTATTTTAGCGAGCACCCACTGAGGCGAGACTCAATTTCTGGCAACGCAGCCACCGGTGTATTGACGAAGGATGCATACCAACATGCAACTATTTTTCAGGAAATACAGGGAGGAAGCTCGGAAAACAAAGCAGAGTGAGAGACAACATGATAATTATAGAGAGTAACATTTTTGTTGTTCAGACCTGATGATATATAAATGAACATATATTTTAAACAAATGGTGAATCAGAAAACATCAGTAATCATTATTACTATTACTGTTGAGAAATATCAGATCAGTCCGATCGGCTGCAGCGTCCAATCACATAACTGATGAACAATCCCCTCCCACACATCGATCGAGCAGCTGGAAGGGATCGGGCACTGACATGCATCCTCACTCACGGCTCCTCAGAGATCCCTCCTCATCCTCAATCCTCAATTCTCGCTCTTCGCTCCTCAGAGCAGAAATAAGAGCTTTGGGACAGCCATCAATATGGCGGAGCAGAACAACTTCCAATTCAAGCCAGGAGCGACGAAATGACAAATAAGAGACTTGGGATGTTCGAAACCACATGTGTCAAAGTGTTGTGGTGGTTTTGTTACCTAAACCTAACTGTATGTAGGCATTTTAAGTCCAACCATGAACTTTTTTTTGCCTTGTTCATTTTGTATTGAATATTTTCTCAAAAAAGAAGTTGTTTGAGAATTTGCGTCCTTACAAAACAAAACCAATAGATGGCATGTCTTGACTATTTCCAAGAACTGCTGTGAGACTGTGTTGGGTGAAGATAGACAGCCAGATATTTCCCCCAGAAGTTGGTGGAGCTCAAAACAGAGCTAAAAGGAGAACTGACACGTTGAGGCCATTTGGTGGTGAGAAATCGGCAGAAACACCAAATGAATGTTAATGTTGCTCTGTATCCGCTGAATGTATAATAAAGTTTTTTGATAACTTTTTGCTACCTTGTTAGCCATATCAACTTGATCAGGTTTAAGATTCAAACTGCAAATGTTCTGCAGATTGACCAAAGCTTTCGTCTGTCTGATTGTAAAGGTTAATGGTTCAAACCCAATTTAGTTTTCTTTTCATCAGGTTCAAATTTCCCCCAATTATTTCTCATGCTCCATTAAACCTCTCTAACTGTGGGTGTGATGTGTGAAACATTATAAATGACCATAAATAACCCCTGACCAAAAGTCAATGGAGGCTTTTGTGTTTACTGGGATTGATTGTGAAAGCTGTTTTTCATGCTGCGCAGGACTTAACACCTTAACTTAGCACCCTCTGTTGGAAAAGCAAGCCTTTGTTCTCCAACTACTGCTCTGAGCATTCAAACAACGTGAAGGAAAAGTGAGACATTAACACTACACAAAGGTAAATTATGCCTCACACACAGGTGATGTAGTCCTAAATCATCATCAGCGAGAAGCGGGGCTGCTGTAACCGTGTAGACGCCGAGCTTTGTGCTGACGGACTCACTTCACACACTTTGCACCTTGTAATTGCAGATGACCGGGAATAAAAACACCGCATCTCAGCTACCTACTAATTATCCCGCTGCAGTGCACAGCATGGCTGAGTGCACCAACACCACGCCATAATTGGCATAACTGCTCCTAAATAGGCAATGTACACTCATGGAGGCATTTTCAAATGGAAATGAAGTGATTGCAGGAACAGCATACGGAACGTCGTTTACAAATGTATTCATGAATGTGAGGCGAATTAAGCCTATATATACACACAGGTTAAGTCTACATACAACCTCCATATTATGTAGAAGTACACGTCCCTGTCTATCTCAATTTGCTTTAACTTCAGAAGCGCGTCTTGTGGTGTTTATTGGGCTTAATCACAGCAGCACTCACTCTGACACGATAACGTCGCCTTGGTTTCAGCTGTATTTAGTCCTCATCATCCCTTACAGTGTCTCCTAGCTGATTGGAAGGCTGTGAATTCATGACAAAGCAGAACACACAGAGCCAGAGAGACGCACTGCTGCGAGGATTTGGTTAGAGCCGAGTTACTGGAACCTGGAATCTCCTTCTTTGTTCCTTCTTTCCTTTCTTTTCTCTTTTCGTTTATGAAATCATTTAAGTCCTTTTTTTTAAAACACAAAAATGGTAAACATTACCTGGTTCTACCGTCTCAGTTGTGAGGATTTGCTGGTTTTGTCTTATGCGATAGTGAACTGAATGTCTGTGTTTTGGGCAGTTGGGCAGACAAAATAAGCTCTTTTTGAAGACGCCACCTTGTTCTTTAAGTTGTTCTGCTGTGTTCTGGAAGCAAATATAAGCAAGCTGTACATGCTGCAGTTGACCTGGATTTGGAACAGCAAATTTGGGTCAATTTCAGAGTGCCCTCCCTGCACAAGGCCGGCAATCAGTCCTGCAAGCAGGTGGATGATATCCTTTAATAAAAGAAAAAAAGACAGCATGTGTTTTTTGGTGGAAATGTTTAATAATTGTGTTTATTTTAAAGTGCATGATTGTTTGTCTCTTTTAACTATGACCACAACTGTTCCGTAACCTTATTTAAGTTTGTGAGCCAGCCGCCATGTTGAAAACAGCCAAGACAAAAGCCGAACCCCGCCCACCAGCTGGACAACACTTTCTCATTTTACAGCTAAACAGTGCACTAAAATATATTACATGAAACATTTGAGGTGAAAAATAGACAATGCAGAATCTTGATTCATATTTGATCAGTGGTGCCGGTGGTGTGACAGTTTGATCGGACTTCCCGAGCTTTACGAGCAGTGACTGACAGCTGTATTGGAGACTCCTTGGCTCTGATTGGTTGATTTTCTACGGGCGTGGTAGACTCCTGCAAATGCCTTTAAGAGCGCTAAAAGGAACCAGATTTCTTTCAGGGATTATCCGTCTCATGTACTACTCTCAGGCTGTAGTCTGAGCAAATATGACAAAAAGTTATTTTTATTATAGTTACCAGCTGTAGCTTTAAACCACAGTGTTCACATCAGATGGTTTTACTTTTGTGATTTGTAACGGCTTCGGAGGGTACTGGGAAACAATGCTGTCCCCTTCTATTGCAGATTATGTGTTCTTCTGCAAAGACAAATGTATTTTGTAGTTTGACTTGGAGGACTTGACCAAATGTGACTCACTTGGCGTCAGCCATTTTGGCTTTCTGGATGCTTACTACTACAAACTTAAAACAGATCAGTTTCCATAAAAATACAGAACATGAACTTGTTTGATAATATCTGGTCCTTTTGGATGATTTCAGCAAATATGTCACTGTGTTTTGTTGGCTATGAATTGGCTGTTGCTGATATGCACCTCTGACTTCATTGTTATCCACATTGTATTATAGAGAATGAAGTCGCTCTCCCTCTTCTCTCTGCTTTGTCTACATTGCCGTTGCTTGCACTGTTAGCGCTGTTAGTTACTAGTCGGCGACTCAGCTGTCGCCATGTTAGGAGCCGCTTGGAGGCACTAGATAAGCTCTAAATTTTGTATTGAGTGCCTTCAAAGAAACTTTTGATCTGGAAATCCTGTCAGGGTTTAAGGCAAAAATGGTAGCTGGGGATGGACCCAAACACAGAGACACGGGGGCACAGAGGGATGAATAATTGAGACTTTAATTATTAAGAAAATGTTCAAAACAAAACCTGCAGAGCAAGGGAGTCAAAAAATGTGAAACAAAAAGTCCAAGAAAACAAAACTACTCAACAGGGAACAAGGCAGGGATCAAAGCCGGGAACATACCAGGAATCATTGTAGATGAAAGCAGAGCACAGACACAACAGATGAACCGACACTGAGACAGAGGACACACAGCGTTTAAATACACTGAGGAGGTCCAGGTGATGAGACACAGGACACAAGAGGCAGGGAAATTCAAAATATAACGGGAAACCAACTAAACGAAACCCAAGACTGTGACAAATACAGAATGGGGAAAAAACATTTCTGAAACCAGCGGCCCCTCCCACTTCAAATATATATATTTTGGGTACTGCTGTGGCGTGTCGACCAGCCCAGGCTGCTTCTTTGCCCTACACCCAGTGCATGCTGGGATCAGCGACAGACATCCCGAATAAATACACAGCAGGGAAATGGATGGATGGATATTTAAGTGGATTTCTATTTCCAGAACAAAATGAGCACTGAACCAGGTGAGTCTGAGGTGACAGAGAATTTAAGGAAAAGCATTCAGACCACAGTAAGACGTGATCCTTTAATGGAACAAGTGGCATCAAAGGTGTAATGGGCCTTTTTATAAATTGGGCTGCTTAATGTTTATAGCTCTCTTTCATAGGCTTCCGTCCAAAAGAGTAGTTATGGCTCTAAATATGCAGCAGAGCCTCTCAGGCACCCACAAAGACACCTAATTAGATTTGCCATCACATAAGTCAACGTTAAAGTGGTCCAGTTTTGGAATCCACGGCCATTTTCATCCCATGTACTGAGTCACCATAACAACAAGCTGATTGACGACCTCAAGTGTTGTTTTGTTCTCACAATGAGCCTTACATTTTATCACGTCATTTCTCAGAGCGACTTGTTTGCGAACCATCTCCTCGTGCTCTATGAGGATTCTCTATCACTACTATATGTGTCGCATACTTTTAAAGACGGCGTGGATGAAACGAGCCGGATGCAAACGGAGCTGTTCTGCAACAGACTGCGAGTGTGACTCATCTCCCGACCTGCAGCCCCTCGCTCTCTCTTGCTCCATCCTATTATCAACATTAATGATAACCCGCCATCGCTCCATGTCAGCCGCCGTGTTGTGAAGGGGTTTCTACTTGTTCCGTCAGATCAGCATCATGTAGCTGGGGTGCGACAAATTGCCAGCGGTTCAAGTGGAAGAGCTTGAGAGTATACATGCCTATTTGAATATGACACAAATTTGCAGGTATTGGCATTTTTGTTTAAGGGATATTGCATCCTCAGATACAAGTTACATTCTTAGTCATTTGAGGTGTACAGCTTTTATTTTATAGCTCTGTGACGGACAGAAAGAAATCGGACGCAGGATTTTTGTTCTCGTCTTGTCCTTTGCCAGCAATCAAACTTTCTAGATTTTTATTGATCTTCTGTCCCACTTTTGTTTGCTAAAATATGCATCACAGAAGACCCTTCAACGTGAAATGATCAAAGAGCATCAGTTTTCCTGGCGAGAGAAACGCACCCTTTTACTCAGACTACTCTTTTGAACAAGAGAACGCTTGAAAGACCTTTAAAATCCAGTTATTTTAAGTCCCGCTGTGTCAATTAACTGCTTGAAACTACAATGAATTGTATGTTTCTTCGCCCGCTCATCCGGAAAATGATTTTTCTCATTCAACTTTCGGATACAAGAAAATGTTTCTGACGCCAGAAGCTCCACATAGCTCGCTGGAAGTGAGTCCAAGTCTCTTGTTGAAAGCCAGCTGGTTTAGAGCCTCATTGCTCAAGGGCACCTCAGCTCTAGATGTTGCTCACCCACATTTTCCTGGCTGGCGACCTTTGGACCAAACACCCACTAACTGTATCTGTGTGCCCACACTCACCCCCACATTATACACACTGTCAAGCTGCAGATTTCCCTCTGACACCAGCAAGTGGTGCTGCTCTCTTTCTCTTTCTATTCCTGTCAGCATGCTTAATGATTCGAGTATCATGTTATGTTTAGGGATGGTTTTCCTCATCTCCTGCACTGTTTGAGTTCCTGACATCAGATTACATTTTGCCCGAGGGCTGCCATGTAATACTTCCTGATTTCGCTGGATTCAATCTGTTTGTTTTTATGTCAAAGTCTCGGAATGTTGGGAAACAGCCTGTAGGTGTGAATCCTAAAAACTGCCATATTCAATATATATCTTACCACTTCACTAGGGCCCTCGGATTTCCACGATCCACAGACGGAATCCTAGAATATCATGATAACAACTGAAACAGCTGTAAAATGTGTAATGTCGTGAAATTTGCCAAAATGGGGAAGCAATTCATGAAAATCAGGCAACCATTAAAAGCATTTTTACAGCACCTAAGCCGAACAAACCGAAAAATGACTATGCAGCTGTGTCATTTAGGGGCTTGTTACTCTGCTCGGCATCAATGTTTCACAGAGGGCGAGGCTCAGCTCCTCAACACATGCCGAATAATGAGTCCCGTTTCCCACTACGAAGACCTGCCCGGCGTAGCTGGTTGAGGCAGAGATGATTGGTTAGTCATCGCCAGTCATCAAGGACTTACAGTCAGGACAGCTCACTGATCGGGGCATAGGTCTTGAACAAATCCGGGTACCGGTACCTTTCCCAGCATGGACGCCTGGCCAATCCTAGCGCTTGGAAACTACGCAGGGCGGGCCTAGCCAAGAAAAGCAGTGGGATTCATAATAACGCCCTACATATACACAAACACACACACACACACACACACACACACACACACACACACACACAGTCATGACGAAGAGGCCGTCTGTATAGATATTTGACAAAAGGATTGAATGTTTTGTTTTAAACCAGAATTGAATCATTTTCTTTTATTAAAAAAATAAAGTGAAATGTTATGTTCCATCAAAGTCATTGATAATCATCTGTCACATGATTAGACATAAATTGTAAAACACAGAATTCAGAATTTTTTTTGAATTTTTTTTTTGATAGAAAGTCACTACAGGAACTGAATGACAAATCAGGTGTTCTAATAAGGAGGACAGCGTGCTCTTTCAGGGCGCTGTGGCTCTGACACTCCTTGGTTTGGGCTGTGATGTTTGTGATTTTGATAATGAAGTTCACTCAGCCACTGCACTGTGTGAACGTGTCACCTAAAAGGCTAAAATAGGCGAGAAAACAAGACAGAAAACCCAGCCAATTAGTCCAAAGCACAAGCATCAGCATCCAGGCGATGGTTTTCTCACTGTGTGTGCGTGGTGAGGGACACACTGCGTCTTTCTCAATGTGTGTGTCCCTACTGCAGACTTGTACTTAAGACACCAACAGCTTCTCCTTATCTTAGTCGTGACCTGAGCCGTGTTTAAAACTTAGGAGTATTGCATGAGTCATAGTGAGTGTGTGTGTGTGTGTGTGTGTGTGTATCAGAGTGTGTGAGTGACAAGAGAGAAACAGAGACGGACTGATTTCATGGGGACCACGTCTTTGTGAGTGTGTGTAATATGTGTGTGCTTTGTTTACTTTGCTTAAGCGTCATCTGACTCCACCGATTCTCATTTCAACGTCCGCGAGATAACGCGTAATGGAACAATGAGTACGACTTTAATCAAATGCAGGCAGCAGAACCAAACCGTAATTGCCTTGTGGCCATCTGATACCGAATACTGATGATAAAATGGTTGCATTGTCAGTCCGCTCTGTGAATAGCACTGTCCAGAAGACTGGCCTTTAAAACAAAGAGAGGTAACACTAACTTGACAGTGGTCTCTGAAGAGCTTGTATATGAGTTATATATAAATGTCATCATTACAACCCGGTGAAGCAGATTTGTGTTCTTTTTTATTATTATATTACTAGAGTCCCATTGACCCAGAGTGTGTCTGAGGTAAAGTGTTGTACAGCCTAAGCTACTGTACTTTTAGCAAAATAAATTCCATCTGGTAAGCAGTGGCGTAGTGATCATGTCTAAGGCTTTTATTGTGAAAGGCAAGAACGAAAGGAGTGGATCCCGTATGCGCTGCCATTGTCAAGATAGAAAGGAGTAATAAAGTTTGTCGTATCGTTCAGACTATGGAGCCTGTTGTTTTCCACCATTGTGTCTGTTTTGTACGTTCAACACGACGTGATTGGTTGAATGAAACGAAAGCATGACATATTTTCTTATTCCTCTGTGCCATTGAGCTTAATTGTTGTCCAATACCGATTAAAAACCCATCAGTGAGCCATACGGTTGCACTATAGGTGACATGTTGCTTGATTTAAATGAACACTAGTCATCTTAACATCTCCAAAGATATTAATCCACAGCTTCTGTACCCTCCATAAATCACACATGTTTAGACCAAAACATAATTAGTGTTCATGAAAAGCAGATGAATTTCCCCCTTCGAGGCTGTTTATAGGAATAAGACTTTATTATAACCACGTATTTCCTCTGATTAGTCAGACAGAAAGGGGTCTGGGAAGTGTTGCTGTGAAGCAGCGTGCATGCCTTCTTGGCTGTCACAGGTGGTATGTGTAGGTGTTGCTGGCAATAATAATAAATAACACCTGCAGTTGTGACGGTTGACTTGACCACCTGATTCGGCAGAAACATGCTCAGCTGACACTGCAGATGAAGTTGCTACTGCTACAGCTTCAAATATGGACTTTTTGCTTTTTAACTAATTGAAAGTTTTGATTTCCTTAGTAACAGGACACCCACAGGCACCCACACACGGTTGTCATTCTTATCTTTTTCTCTTCTGGTAGAAACTGAACACGCTATTCCCATTAACAGCCTCCCTTTCTTTATCTTCTCTGCTTCAGGGCATTTTATGTTACCTATTTGAATTTATTATCTTATTTTGTATTTGGTGTGATCATCTTTGCGCTGCGTATGGGGATTTTCTGTCTGTGCTAACATCATTGTCTTATTATTTGTTAGTGTGAGTTTTTAAAGAAGCATCTTGGGGATTCTTCACCTCCACCATACAGTTTGAATGTATTACAATTTCTCCCTTTTTTTTGTACTTTGTGTCTTACAAGTAAAGCGTTCCAGTTATTGATGTGGATTGCGGAGGTGGAGGGAATCTCAACCTTACAATAGAAGGATGGTAACATAAAATAAGTGAAAGAGGTAATGCAACATATTGCCTTCATCATCGTTGGTGCCATTAAGTTTCTACACTTGTTAAACTGTGTGGGCTGTACTGTGATGCTCTTCTTGCTTTGTTTCACGGTTAAGGTTTCTGGAGGTGGCCTTCAACACATTACAGAACGTTGTGTATGGTGATGTAAATGTGAATTTCTATTCTGATATGGTCCTGTGCAGTATCCATGTAACGTGGTACTCCCAGTACCAGGGATTTACTGGTCTACTACTTCTGCTAAGCTTGAAGGCGAGTTCATCTAAATTATAAAATTAATCCTCTACAGTATATTTCAAAGAGACTTATTTTTCTTGACCCCAATTCAATGAAGGTGAATGGATTTTTTTTTTGTGCTGAAACCATCTGATACTTGATTCAGGGCTGGGGCCGGGATTTTAGATTTTTGTATTCATTTGTTTATATCTATGTTTTCATACCTGATTTAGTCATATAACAGTTGAGTTTTATTTTCTGTAAATTAGATTTTTCAACATTATGTTGAACAGTTGTTTCAACATTGCTAGAAAGCTAAAATGATATATTATTATTATTTATTTATTCACCAATTTATTTCTTGTTGTCCGAGGTAGTCAAATTTAAAGCAGTTCTTATCAATATGTTTACTGACACAAGGATCCAATTGTTTACTTGTTTGTGAAAGGTGTCGCTCGTAGCGATGAGGCTACAGGGAATTACCCCCCCTCAGATCTACGGAGCATTTTCAGCTCATGGTTTTGGTGTGGCCTGCAGCTTTACTGTTTCGGATCGGTCACATCGCTCTCATCAACACAGTTCAGCCACAGCAGGCAGCTGTTTTCAGCCTCAAACAACAGACAAACAAAGTGGAGCCTTTAACAGCTAAAGAACCAGATAAAAACACGTCTTCAAATGAATGCTAATGTGTCTGCTGGATGATTGGGTGTAACTGTTTTCATTTTTATATGGTGACAATATGTCAGTGCTATGTTTAGAGCTTGTTCTGCTGCTCCCAAATCACCCCAAAAAACAGAATTAATCAATGCTGTTTAAAATGTATTGAGTCTAAAAATATTTGCTAAACCCTCCAAATTCCCAGGAAAACACCAAGAACATGACCATCAGTGTCCTCAATGGTAGCCCTAGATACTACTGCAAGTAGTGAGAATATTTGTTGCTAAACAATTTGGGTGCACTGAACCTTTGATGCAAAAAATTACTTTATTTGTTATCTGGTTACTTTCAAGTAAAACAATGTTAAGAAAGCCGTTCCTTAATACATGACCTCCACACCGTCGGGGTACCATAGTTAAGAAGGAGCGGGACACGACTGCATGAAGCGAGAGGATCAAGAAGGGGACTGTGGAGAGGTGGCGTCCTCGTAGTATTTGAGGGTGTGGGTGGGTGGCAACATAAGCGAAACAGGGCATGGTTCGGCGCTGGTCGCCGCCAGATGGGCCTGACAGCATGAACCGCGAGGCGACAGTCAACCTGCCAAGGACCACCTTCAGCAGCACCGCACCAATATCCTGTCCGTGTGTTGGATTGTTGAGATGCCCATTAGCTACTGCAAGAAGGGCAGTAGCTGTACTCTTCCTGGGGTCTGCATTTTGTGTAATTTACAAACAATATATATATATATACAAATGTTTTTATGTAGCGATGGCTGAGTCGGTTGTTTGCACAGACTGTATGCTGGCTTGTTCCCAACAGAGCAGACAGGAGAGAAAGCTGCTGGTCTGGGCGTGACCAACTAGAAATCAACCACACGTGTGTACAGTACAAGCGTCCAAGCACTCACGCCGCACACATATGCCTCTGGCACCCCATAATCTTCTTCTAATGCTCTCTATTAAAGACGTAATTTGGCAGGATGTTCGATGAAATCACATTAGCGTCACCCTAATGGGGATGCAGCTGACAGCAACATCCCATTCCCCTCTAAAACCTCCCATTCAAAGGTGCCTCAGGTAACGATAGACTGATGGATTGGTCTGTAATCAAAATGATGTTACATGCAGCCCTACCCTTCCATCTTTCTAAATACTCATCCCGTAGGAAGGCTGATTTCCTGTGACACCCTTCAGGTGAGCATGGCTAGCCGTGGATGAAGAAGAAAAAAGTTGGGTGAGATATCAATGGCTCGAGAGCTAAAGTAAAGCAAAAGTCTGTCTAATTACCCATCAAACCTTTCCTTCCTTTCCCCTTCCAGAATCCTTTCAGAAGGAAATGGGAAGTCATGTTAATCTCTTTTATGCCTCATGAAAACACCTTACCTGAAATATTCCCTTAATCTGTGTATTCAGAGTATTGTAACAATGCTGATTAAGCAGTAATGTCATGACTATCAAAGCATTATTCTGCTCAGGTTGTTCGATATGGAAAATTGTATTTTGTAAAAGCTGTCCCTCGACTGATGACACAATAAAGTACATAACTCTTGTGATTCATTTTCTGGCCCGGAATTGAACACAAACGACTTCATTTGCACAAATACATTTATTAAATACTGTGCATTGCTACTGTCAACCACGCATTCATGAGCATGACACACACTCATGCACTTACACTAAATTGCTGCTTCAACTTCCTGCACTGAGTTATTCTCTTTGTTCATTTCTCCCTCCTGATAAACAATCACCAGCTCCATTGACCCACAAGGAATCTGCGTTTGTGTCTGTGTGTGTGCGCTGGGTGGTTTCGTGTGTGTGTGTGTGTGTGTGTGTGTGTGTGTGTTTTTGGGCATGCCTATCTTGGGCACAAAGCTCCTCATTGTTGCCGAGCGTGAATGTGTGACGGCAGCACAGCGGCCGGTAGCGTGTAAGATCTTTCTATAGCGCTCATCCGGTCCTCCTCTTCCTCCTCCTCCTCCTCCTCCTCACTCCACATATTTTTTTTTTTTTCCCACCACGTGTGTTGAAGCACTCACACTATCCATTAAGGCTGCTAACTGTTATTGAAATGACCTTCTTCTACAAATGAAGACACCCACGAAACCGAATTAGCCTTTAAGCTACGTCTAGGTTTTGGCACAATAATGCCTTCACTGCCAGTTCTGTCACAAGCGATCATGTCTCCAAATTATCTCAGCCTTTGCTTTACTACTGGCTCTTTTTGCTGCTTCTCTACAGATGCTTTATGCAAGCTGCTTACCTCAGCTTCAGGCCAGATGGGACGACATAAAGACGAGTGACATCAAAAAGTCGTCAACCTACTCCTTATAGCCAATAACAATAAAAAAAACTCACTGCTGATGTACGAATGGCAAGGAGTACACCAGTGAAATCTTAAAAAAACATCTTTCACCAAATCATAGTGATGCTCATTTTCAAAACCAACTTGAACAATTAGATTACCAACCCAGAGTGCAGTAATAACATTGGAGGCCGCTAATGCTTTAATTAGCACAATCAAACACAGCATGAAAAAAAATAAAAAAATAAAATGAGTCAGGGCTCTAAAGTTGAGCACCTGCAGGTTGTGACGCATACAACAACGAGCGGAGCTGAAAAAGAAACCCTACTGGTTTACCTTCAGATGAACTTGGATGCTTTTAATCCAACAACAAGGGATATTGCCAAGGGGCCCGTCCAATGTCATACACGGTGTTGGTTCCACATTAATATGAGATAAGCTAATCTGTCATCGTCATGGTGAGTACACAGGGAGGAACTCGGGCACTCAATGTGCGTTCTGCTTCGCTAGCTAGCATGCTGTTGAATAGCGCTGAGGCACTGACCCCTTAACTCAGACTCTAGTCATTTGATAGCAAGGGGAGGGAGAACCGTAGCGTTGATACAAGTATAATAATATCCATCACAGACCTCTCTCACTGTGGACTTGACATTAACGACGGTTCCAATCATCACCAGGTGTGCCGTAGCGCAGCCTTGATTAACGCCATCAGTTGGAATGAGGCGTTTCCTATGTGGGATTATGCTCAGGTCTACTATAGGTTTGACTTAAACATTGCTGTCCTATCTTTGTAAAACAAAATTGAACAAATACAGACGTGAATATACATTTACTGAATTGTCATCTATCGGGAAAATAATAAATTGTACACCAGCGACCTGGTAAAAATAGCTTCATAATTCTTTAATTACAATTACGAAATGTTTTAATGCAGCAAAGAAAATCTCAAAACTTAAACAGGAAATTAAATTACAGTATATAAATTACTGAGTATATAATTGTCGTTGAGGAGGCGGAGCGTCCACCTTCCGGGTTCACCCTCAGGTAAACACTTTTAGCTCTGTCAGAGACAGACAGACAGCGTTTCATTCTGGCGTGTACGTTTCAGTGCCCTTGTGGTCACGGTTGCTGACTGGCGTGGCATATTGGGACATTTCAATGAAACTTTACCAGAATCAATGCTGTTAATTACACCTCAGACAAACAGTAACGCGATGGCTTTGGCAACGTTAAGGTACAAACGATGCCAATGTGCCCTACTTAATATATTTAACTCAAAGAAAAAATGCTTACAGCCCTTTGTGTTGTGGCAATCATCATTAAAGGGGTTGCAGAATAAACCCAGATTCTAATTCTGCTCTTACCCGTTGCCATTTTCACTGGGCTTCAGTCATAGAAAACTGTGTCTCCACCATCTGAGGTTTAACTCAACCAAAGTGATTACTGTTGCCTCCGAGCAGCTGTGTCTGTGAGATATCAGCCAAAATCGGATGTGGATAATTTCCACAGATGTTGTGGATTGGGGGATTTCATTGCCTCAGGGCAATCGTAGAGAACATAGATCGTCGTACGTCGACGCGTGCACGCACGCACATACCCACGATGCACTGTGGGCTCTGTATCTGGTGATGCGAGCCGTCCCCAGGGATGCGTGGCTCTGGCTCATGTGTCCCACTGTCATTGTCTGAGAGGAGAAAGGGGGAGCGTGAACAGCGAGGGGACATATATGGGGGAAATGTGATGAGGACGGCGACCGTGACAAGGCTGACTGTCACGTCTTTGTGCAAGGGGAACACGGATGACGCACATGATGAGGTTCAATGGGAAGAGCCGCGTTTTCAATTAACGCGGCATGGGTGTTTTCTCTTAAATCCTGAACCACACATGGCGCTGCTTGCCTTGTGAAAACCGCTGAATCACAATTTGGCTGCTTTTTTAAAGTCTTTCGCTAATTATGTCATGTCATGCTTCTTCTCTGTGAGAAAAGAGCATTTGCGAACCACATTCAGGCTGGAGACGAGCGTTTTCCCAGTGATGGTGATATTTTGGAGATAGAGTTTCCACCTGCCAGTAATTATATTCCATCATCTCCCTGAAGTGGAAATCTTGCACAGCCTTGCAAAAAAGAAAAACAAGTTTTTTTTCACAAAATAATACATATACATACATGAGCAGGGGACGATGGCAAGTCAATGCTGAACGCATGTTCTGATGCAAACTGCAACGGTGTTGGTTATGCCGAGTGTTGCACTGCTGCATCTTCTTCTGCTTCCTGCCAGCGTCATTTTGCTCCTGCAGCCTACAGCAGACGCCGAACGAGGCACTACCAACGGCACAACTCAAATTCCTCGTCACACTAAATAATGAATTAATATCTGCTGAATGAGACCGCTGAACAGTTAACCTCACCCCCTTCCCCTCCTCCCTGAAAACACTCCGCCGAGGGATCCAACCAGAGCCTCGCACACTGTCTACCGCTTCCCACAGGCCCCTCCTCTCACCCTCTGTGATTATATAGTCCACGGACATCACCAGACACGCACACTCACTGCCGCTGCTGCTGCCACCACGAGCAGCTCGGGAGACGGCAGGCTGCACTAAAAACATTCACCTACAAATAGACACTTAAAATACAGGGTGAGTGCATCTTTATTTGTGTGTGTGTGTGTGTGTGTGTGTTTGTGTGTGTGTGGGGAGGCTTTTCTCTTTCACCTCTTTATGTTCATCCTTTTTTTTATGTTCCACTCTGCTGCTATTTTTCATCTTATCTACTCTCTGTTTTCTCCTTACATCTCTCCTACTGCAGGCACATGCTGGCAAGTACTGAGAGAAACAACAACAGCAGCAACCTCACTGTCATTGACGGCACCGGGAGCAGCCTCAGAGAAACCCCCGCCTGTAGCGTCATAAACGCCAGCAGCAACCGCTGGACGCACGCCGGGAGGAGCGCCGCCAACAGGCAGCTTTTCCCGCATCGTTACCCAAGGACAGCAGCTCCGAGATGGGCTGCTCCTCAGGCCGACAGCCCCCCGTCCTTCACCCGGACCTGGACTGCGGCGACAGCAGCGAGGCCAACACCTTGCCCCAGGACTCCGAGAATCAGAACCAGGGTTTGAATGGCTGCGGAGACGGAGGTGGGCATGGAAGTGTTGGAAGAGACCTGGCCAAACCTCCGGAGACTCTCCCCACGCTGGAGAGACTTGCCCAGGCTACAGGCGGGACAGAGAAGTCCTGGTACCGCTGCGTGTTCCCATTTGGCGTGATATCCCTGGTGATTGGCATGGCGGGCACCGGGGTGACGTTCACTTACGACACGCTGCTCCAGACCAAAGTGGTGTCAGTGGCGCTGCTGTGTACCGGCGTCGTGATGCTGCTCGTGGCAGCCGTTTGCTGGAGGGCCCACAGACTGAGGAAGAAGAAGAAGAAGGAAGGTGGATTCTTCGCTGCCGATCAGGCCACTTTGTGATGGCGGGGCAGACTTCCAAGATTCTTGTTAGTCAGAACGGAGCTGTTCAAGTTGGACTTTTTGAATGAGAAAGGGGACTGAATTAGAAGGATGTGATGTAGGGGCATCCATGCTTCTCTTCTATGCACTAGGACAGAGGGACGAAGAGGGTAGAAGATTTGAGTAATACTTTAAACATTGTGCCAGGGAAACTTTGAGACAGTGTTGAGTCCGACAAAAGGACACGTGTATTCAGAAAAGGCCAGCTTTAGCAGCATCACCACCATGCTAAGCAGATGGGTCAAGTGTGCGTCACTCTCTAAACTCCCCCTTTTTCTTTTGTTGTCTTTCTTTATCGTGGATTTGTTTGAGGGTCCAGTGGATCACGGAGTCCAGAGCACACTTCAGATCATTGCTCCATGTGTGACAGATAGGCACCTCAGGAATAGTTATCTAACACTTTGTGGACCTCTACCGGCAGCTTGACGGCACACAAATGAAGAGAAAAAGAGGTGTGCATGTGTGGGACAGATACAAACAGATACGCCTGACAGGAACATCTGCATCAGCATACGTTAGAAGCCGTCAGAGGAACAGTCTTTAAGAAACGATGTCAGTCTCGGTACACAGATAGGTGTACTAGATTTGAGGTGCCCTTTCGCGCGTACGCCACTTATCCTCACGCTCGGCACATTTCCCCCACAGTGACTCACTCTACACATCAACTCCCTTATGTTTCTGCGTGCGGTCCAATTTTGTGTTATCAGGCACGAAAGGTCAACACTTCTTTTCTTCCTGCCACCACCGCTTTGTGGCAGAAAAACCACGATCCGGCTGTGCCGAATCGATAGAAAGCGCCACTCGGAGAAGTATTAAGCTTCGGTGATAATGGCATGTACTTTCAGTCCCGCAGCACATGAAATTGCTCCCCCCCCCCCCCCCCCCCCCCCAGCACACTTGGACCTGTCACAGACGACTTGTACATTGTACGACGAGGAAATCCCATTACAGGTGCGCTTCAACGAACACACACCAACCAAGACAAATGCGCACGACGGCCTGATTACTCTGATCCTTGCCTCCTGCCGAGCCAAACAGAGGATGTTGAGGGAAAATCCTGTTTTTTCTTCTTTTCCTTTTCGGCCTCCACTCTCCCGCTCTCCAAGGAATGGATTAACACTATTGTTTATAGAGGCGGCTGGATACGGACCAGTAGTTCCTCTTGGATTAGGGTTAGCTGTGTGGTAGAGTGGTACTGTAGCTATTGTGAAAGCCTGTCTTATTGCCTTTGTCCTAGATATTGTCCTTTCTTGAACACCACACAATAGCATCAGATGACTCTGAAGTTTAACTAGCGATTCTTTGTAAATTGTTCCTCGAAGGAAGAGCAAAAAATCTCTGTGGAGTCAAAATGTAGCAGTGTGTTACACCATTGGTAACTTTGATGGTGTCTGGTCTTTTGCAGAAGGTGACGTGGTGTTGAGGAAGACCCAGCGGCTTCTCGTCAGCTGTAGCAATGTTATTGTGTCTGATTGATGATATTGATTTCTAAAATGTTTACTTGGCTTCACACCTGGTCAATTTTATTCATTTTCTTTGCATGGAGTTGCGACTTTGTGAGTGTGTGTGCACACCAAAGCTACACTTAATCCCCTTGATTTTCCTCCGTGTCCTTTCACAGACATAAGAGGATCTAAGATGATCCCTCACAGAGTCGATGTGTTCACCTGTGTGCACACGCGTTTGTTCTGAAATACTGTGTATTCTTGTTAACGACATATCATGACTACTGTACTGTGTCTATCTTAAGAGTGTAGCCTCATTTCTGAATGTACCTTCAACAGTGAGTGTCTTATGAACATCCTTGTACAGACTATTTATGTGTCGTCTATTTCCAGCAGACAGAGCAACTTCAGGCACACAGTACAGTATGTATCTATCAGAGGCAGTTACCTACACTGCCGTTTTTATTTCTCTTCGAATAGCCTTCAGGTTGTAATGATTTCAAGCGTGTTGCTGTGAGTGTTAATGGTAAGTGTTTCATTCCAAAATGAGGCACCAGCCACATAAAAGAAACCAATATTTTCCATTACAGTGTAGAACATAATGGGTTTTAATTAAAGTAATTTTGAAGAATTGAAACATGTTTTGTTTTTTACCTTTCACAAGATTGTATTTTTTTAGCCAAACTTGAAATAAATATATCTATGGTTTTGGAATGAAACAAATCCGTTGCTTAAGTGGTTGTGGTCAATTTGCTTTGAGTTAATTGGCATGGCCCTGCTTTTCTCTGAGTGCCTTTTTTACTTGCAATGTTAATATTTCCCTGTAAAGTGCAGTTATTGTAAGCTGTGGAGGCCCGCTGGTGCCAGTAATAGAGTAGCCCAAGAGAGGCAAAAACATTTCAGTATAATTTCAGTTTGTGTGAGTGTTATGGTGTCCATGAAAATACCTTAAGTCACACTTTGATACGGATCCTTAACCAGAAATACCAAATATATTTATCAAGAAGTTTATTTTTTTTTGTCTCTCTTAAATGTGTGTACGTTTTCTGTTGTTTACTGTAAACTGCTGAAGCACTGGATTAAATACAAAAGTCAGTTTTGGAAACAAGCTCGACAGTTATCGTTTCTTTACACCATGCTGGGAAATTGCTGCTGAAATGCCATTTAATGTCATTAGTGAAGTCAGTCAGAGCGTTTGGTTAGCAGCTGTTCTGAGTGGTGTCACCAACATATCGCCCTAACTGACCTTTTTACTCATTCTGTAGTAAACACGGGAAGTACGTGCCACAACTGGTCCCATTATCTTTGTAGCTATATATTGCATATCAGAAAAATAAATGAAAATAAAAATACAGGTTGTCAATCAGTTACGTCATTTGGTACTGTAGATGACTTCTTCCATACAGTAAAAACACCATTTAAATATCTTTCACAGCGGCTTCTGCCCTTTTGAAGGTCGATTTTCAGTATTATGTGAAATGCAGTAGCCTCTGTCATTTATATATATATATATATATATATATATATATATATATATATATATATATATATATATGCGGCATAAATGACATATGAAAAGACCATTAACAGTAAAAATAATTGTAAGTCTGAGCTCATTTAAGCAATCCAATACTAAGGGCAGTATAAGTTGCTAATTAGCGTTAAACACAAAGTACAGCTATGGCTGATGGGAATATCATTAGGTTTGCAGGTAAATTGGAAAGAAAGACCATGCAGTTTGGGAACAACACTGTTCCTGTAAAGCCGGGTAGATCATTAACCATTAAAAGCAAAACCAGCATTTTTAAACATTCAGTATACCTTCAGAAGCTAGCGTAGCAAAGTGCTAACGCTAGTTAATGATGTGCTAACGTGCTCTGCTAATGTTAGCTTCACAGGTTTTAACATTGAAACGTAACGTTTTAAAAAAACATGTATTCTTCCAATCTTTCCTGGTATATATATATATGTATATATCTATATATATATATATATATATATGTATATATATATATATATATATATGTATATACATATATATATATATATATATATATATATATATATATAGTGCCAGTCCAGAAGGATGGGATTACTGATGAACTTCAATACTGTTGTTCAGTACTACCGCATAAAATTTCCTTTCTGCTGTTACTCATGCAGGAACAAATCATCGCTCGCTTGTATTGTCACTGCCCCATCACATTAGCATGTCCCACATAACTTCTAATTAGTATCCTCCACTTACTAGTCGAGCCTATCATCCAAAACCCTCGGTAGCGGCGGGCTCTATTGATTTCCACCGATGCATCGGTGCTCATCAGCATCTCAGCCCCTTTGTGAATGCAGCTGTTTTCTATGAATATTCAAATGAGCACCCATTCTGAATGTGCCCACGCTTTCTCCTCTTCCTCTTCCTCCTCCTCTCATCCACCCGTTTATTAGGGATTGTTGTCATTCTCTCTACATCTCCCTCTTCCCCTGGACGGAGCTAAAAATAACCAGGGCTGATGTAAAAAGCAAGGAAAACAGACTGAGAGGGGCGGGCCGCTGGTGGAGAGAAAAATGTGTTAGAGTGAAAGTGGGAAATCAGTCCAATTGCAACAAGCATTTTCACTGTAGTGAGTAGGTTGTGGTCTACATAGCAGGACATATGTAGACCAAGTGAAGATACAATTGATTTTTGTTTCATACCCACATCAAACTGCTAGGATTGCATGTCCATTTATATTCACTTCTTGTGATTTACATTGTATTAAATTGTCTAAAATTTTAAATTGAGTATGCATTGAGCAATTGAGTATGTACTCATCAATATGTTTTACATCAACAATAGATTACATGACTGCTTGTATGTAAAGGGCTCTGCCTCAAATTTGCTGTTAACTTCTTTTATTCTCATCGTTCTCATCAGCATCATTTTCAGCAGGCAGCTGTTTACATCAAAAAAATGCTCTAAAAATCCACCGACCCAGCAACAAACGACAGACTAATCAAATACCGTTAGCCGCTGATACTCAGTTGAGTACTTCAGCAGCTAACAAGCCATATATTTAGTTTCTTAACCCAGAGCTAAAAGGAGAAATATGAAATATATTTTAATCTGGTGAACACAAACACAACTCCAAATACATTATTAATACATTTATATAATATAAGAAATAATAAATTGTAATGTTGCTCTGTATCTGCTGCGCTAATCGGCAACTGTTTGCTATCGAGTTTGGCATAGATTTAGATTTTGTCGTTGCTCCCAAAGAAGCCAAAAAATCAGTTTTTAATTGCTTGATTCAATTAAAATGGGATATAGAGATTAAGTAACAGATAGTAATTGTGACTGGTTTAGTCTATTTAAAGTATTAAGTATTTACGGCAGTGTGAGAAAGCTTTTCTCTGTTTGTGCTTAAATAACTCCAATGAAGCTTAGCTGAAGTTCTGTCTGGAAGACTCTCTACATGTCCCTTTGTCTCTGACTCCTATGCTATCCGCTGACTGTGGCCGTTCACTCTTAAGGTAAACCAACAAGATTTTTAACCGAAGTAGATCATAATGTTGCTGTCACAATTTTCAACCTGTTCTCCCATCTGCCCCGTTCACCTCCCGTCCTGCATCACATCTATATGATATATTTGTGAACTAGCCATGGCATCGCTAACCCCTTTCTGAAATTCTACTTCACGAAGGGGTCTTAAATGCCCAGGACTCTTCACCAACGCGCACCATGCAATAAAGCATTGTTGGCTCTGAATGAAGTCTCTGCTGATTGAACTTAAGACACGATTCCCACTTGCGTTTTGAACAGATCACCGAGCTGAAGCTTCAGTAAATGATCTCTAATCACCTTTAGATATCACTCTCCGTGCTCCCATGCTGATTGCTTCTTCCCTCTCCTCCTCCCTCACCCTTACATTTGCTCTCGTCTTGTCATCTGTCTCCGCTGCGGTAGGCAGCCAGCCTCGTGGACAAATCATCTCATTAGCAGGTTTTTTTGTTAATGAGCCGGCCACGAATTCCTTCTGCTCGGCTGCCACTTATTCGCGGGCGGGTCCCGTGTCAAAGGTTTGGCTCGTTACTGCGCTGTTGGAGGCTGACCACATATCGCTGCAGCAGCGGTGCCGACTGTCAAAGTATAGTGTATAGTGACTCGATTTTAATGGAGTGTTGAAGCAAAAGCCATCTCTCAGATCCTCTCACACTGATAGAGCTCATTTCATCTGAAGCACTCGCTGTCCCCTGAGCGGTACCTTCTGATGAACTGCTGTAAATGACTTGTCCCCGTAAACACTTTAAACCCTTTATGGCAGGATCACAAGTGCGCCAATGCAAGCAATATTACCGCGACCATGCCAAAATATGTTCCCAAAAACATTTAGAGGGGGAGAAATAGGCAATACGGTAACGGAATCTTACCGCATCGAGTGCGATATAAACGTGCTGAACATGGGCAGTGCCAAGTGGGGTCAACCACACACACGTCTTTGCTGTTAGTTAAGGCTACGACTTCGCCAACGTTAAACTCAACAAATTGGCTTCGCTAATTGGAAGTGAATGTTTAACTTGCACAGAATGCAGGTTCAGTGATCAGGAAGTAATCTTTAGGATAAGAACTGTATAACTGTACATGACAAATATTTGAACACTTGAGCAAAGTGAGCAAAGATGCACTTTAACAGAAAATACAGAAAGACGAAAAGCCTTTACAACATCGTAATAGTAATAATAATCAATCATTTTGTCTCACTCATAAATATGGATGGTTGTCGCAGCTGTTATCCCTCTTTCCTTTCTTCATGTCCCCTCCATGGCCCACTTAGAGGATTGGAACATCTTTGATGCTGGCGGACCTTTGATTGAATTCCAGGTCACTGGCTGGAGGACGGCAAGAACCTTCATCTGGTGAAAGGTGAGCCAAGTTTCTCGGCTCTAACAAGGGACGCGGTGAAAGGTCAGCAGGAAACAGGGTGAAAGTTCAGATGATTAGAATTTGAGCACACAGCTGAAAATAGCTAAATCTGAGCCGTGCGTAACTCCCAAGGGAAAGCCGACACCGCTTTGAGGGCCATTGTTCCTCCTATAGGAATTGATAGCTTCTTCTTCAATCAATGCCTTAACGAGCTCAAAGAAGAGACCTCAGGCTGTATTTTTCTATTAGAAAATAGCCACTGTATATTCGTACCGCCATCCATTACAGGACACATCGGTGCTAAGTCAGTGCCCAAATGGTAACACAGTACATCTGCTACGAATGACAGTACCAGTTAACCCCGACTGATGAAGCCAACCTAACCATGGGTTAAATTAGCACAGGGGTCTCTAATAGCATTAACAATGGCGCTGTTGAACTGTCCCAGTATGACCCGGCGTGCACAAATGAACACCAAACCCCTGAAGCAGAAGCAATTAGATGCTATTCAGCTAATTTTTATTAGTCACACCTTTGCTTCACCTGTGGCGAAGAACTTGGTTAGGTGGTGACAAATAATGACTATATTTTTTATGTGTAAGCCTCTGTCATCTGTCAGATGCTTTTTTTTTCTTCTTCTTTTTTTGCTTCATTTGAAACATGTAGAAACACGCTTTACCATTTATTCTTTTTTGAATTTGGATGAAGGTAAATAGTGACAGACAGCCATGAATATCTTTCATCTCCATTTACGTCCCTGTGTGTTATCGTCATAATCTCCAGGATTTTCCCGCCAGCTCTCGTGTTTCTAAGCAGGTCTGTTCTCCTCAATCTTCTTTTGAATGCGGGGAGCATGTGTTCCCCGCTCAGATGGTGACTGACAGCACTACAAATGGGATCTCCTATCTGGTTCTTCATCTCAATCTGTCTCTGTGTTTGTGTGTGTGTGTGTGTGTGTGTGTGTGTGTGTGTGTGTGTGTGTGTGTGAGAGAGTGTCACTGTTGTGTAGTAAAAGTTAATAAATTGCGGACCATACCACGTGAGAGAGCCTACATCTGAGTCACTAATCAATGATCATCCCCGCAGACTGCTATGGACACACGCACACGCTATCAGTCACACCCTGGACAGTTCAATTACAAGGCGGCCTTCTCCTTATCGCTGCCTACAATTGAGGCTATTTCTTCCCCGGCTGTGACACACCAATGAGCACAGATGGCCACAAAGATGTAAACACGTGCATACTGGGTATGGAGACAATAACATTATGCACTCCTGTGCAATGGCCGCTCGTTTCCTTATACATTCTCTCTTTCAAAATCTCAAACCGGAGTTGGTGATCGTTGGAACAGTGGAAAGACAAACAAAGACAAACGCTTTTGTTTTGTTTCTGTCGAGTTTGAATGAAGTGTGTTTTACAATGATTTCTGTCAATAGAATCTGGTATGAGTGAATATAAAGGCTGTTTTTTTTAAGTCTAACTCTTCAAATTAAGGGTTTATTTCGACCAAACCAGAGTTGGTGATTGCTGGAACAGTGGAAAGACTAACCAAGACGGCTTTGATTGAGTTTTATTTTGTTTCTGTCGAGTTTGAATAAAGTGTGTTTTGATGACTGTTGTCTGACTGGAGTCTGGTGGGTTTGAGGAGAGCATATTTATTGAATGCTTTGTACGTTAATAAATTATAAGAGTTGTTTTGTTTATTCTATAATTCAGTGCAACGAGTGAATATCCGCCCCGATGTCTTGCTTCCATCATTGCAGATTGTACACTAAAGTTCCATTTTTTAAATTTATTTTGTCTGTCTACTTTTTTAAGGTGAGGTCGCTGTAAAAGTTGAAGCAGAAGCATTCAGAAATGTTTCTTTCGACAATAATTTATTCGTGTTATCTGTTGTAAAGGAACAAAGAAAAAACAAATCCACTTCTGTTCTATGTCAAAAAGGGAAGCACCTCTCCAAAAGACAATGGCAGCCATCTCTTAACCACTATAATCGCGGCTTAATAGTCGATACTTGTTCCGACAGCTGTCTGAAACAAGGATGGCAAAAGTTTTTCGGGACTCAATTCTAAGTGCCAGAGAACACAATGCACTTCTTCTTGTCAAAGGCACACATTATATTTTGTATTCCAGTGTGGAAAAAAGCACTACTATATTGCAAAGAAATGACGGAGATGATGGGGAATAAACATCCTGGACCATCTGCTGTAATCACAAATCTGTCTTGTTTTTCGGCAGAGCAGCCTGAGCAGACAGTTTTGGTTTTTAGAACAGCAAATTCTCTTCGTAGTAAGATTTATAGTCCCCCTGACCAGGGTCTAACACTCTTCTTTTGTGCATTGCTAAAGAATAAAACTAAAATGTATGTGCAATGTAGCTAGGTCATTTTCATTCTTTCTGTGTGAACGTGTGGTTTTTGCTGTTTATCACACATTCCCTGAGGATGGCACTCTGCTGCTCCGTCTCCTCAGACAGAGTGCCCGGAGTACACTGTGCTGCTCCGTGAGTGTGGTGCTCTGAAAAACAGTATATTCCAACACCGCTCAAAATTTACCAACGGTCCAGTTTGCGCTTGAAATGACTATTCATGAGCGCACCCTGGTAACACAACCCCAGTGCTTTAAGTTACAGTAACTGTGTGTTTGGACGTAAAAACACACAATGCCTTTCAGGTCGGGGCTCAGTTACCACACTCTTGGACTCGGGTCTGGTTCGGTGGCCCTAGCATTGCATTTTCAGTGATCAAGAAACTGGCTTATTCATTCCACTCACTATTACATTACAGTCATTTTACAGTCACTATTACCTATTCTGCATAAGAACACCATCTGAATTTCGCACCTAAGACTGGATTTACACCTCTTGATTGCTTTTTTCAAGGGTAAATGGATATAAAGCAGCCGGCTTTCCTTGAATGAAATGTCAAAAAACCTCCCTCCCGGAATCAATATCAAGTTAATTTGATATCATGCCTTAAATGGCCTCAACGAACTCACCAAATTAGAAATGGATTAGCTGTTCGCCCCGGCAAACACAGAAAGTGCTCAGCAATAATGAAGCTATCATCATATAGAGCTGATTGGCATTTCCCCAGTAATCACGTTTTTGTTCATGAGGCTGCTGTGCATATTAATTCAAATGTTCCCGAAAGTGGAACATACTCATGACACTCATGATTACTGGTCTATTTTTACATTGCTTGCACCTTGCAAATCAATTTATTTTTTTTTCATGTAAAAAGTCAGTTTTTCTTCACCAACAAGCATTCTTTGATTGATTTGGCTGAATTTGTATGTGAGCAGCTTGTCGATCAATTGTGTGAAGTTAAACATTTGCCCAATTTGGTTTCAAGTCTGGTAAAGTATCAGAGGTTGGATTTTTTCATTAAATTTCTTGCTCAAAGGCAGTTTTGTCTCTAACTATTGGTGCAAAAGGAGTGCTATTCGTGAACCTCCCCAGCTGATGAGCCCCCACAGAGCCACAGCGCTCCCTCGTAAGGGCGTTGATGGAGGTGATGACGTCTGCTTGTGTCAAACAGTATGCCTATGTGGACCATCTGTTGCCTTTCTGTTTCAAGATCTGTTGATAAGGCTGCAGTGGGAAGGTTGTCGTCAGTGGCTGAAGATAGCGTCTGTATATTCAGACTTCTCTCCCCCACTCTTTCGCTTTTTTATATCTTCCCCTGATTCACGAAAACATATCTCCCTGACTGGCCAGGTGGCCATTCTCTCCGTATTTGGTCACTTCCGCTTTTCTTCCCGCGGTATAACCCCCTCTGCCCTGCTGTGTCCTTCCTCTGACATGCAGTTCCAACTTTTGCTCCGGAAGAGACAGCCTTCCCGGGAGGAGGCCAGTGCCTGGTAGCTTGCATCTGCGCTGTGAGACACACATGCACGTCTTTGCATATGGGCAGAAAATGTTTTTTGAGTGAATTGTATACTAGGCTGGCTGCCAATGTGTGCAAATACCACACTAGATGTAGTCATGTTTGTAAATGTGGAATTAAAGGGGTAATACCTTTTAATAGCATATACAGTAGCTATACATCGTTTTGACTTGTGTACTTTTTGGTCAATCTTCTAATCACCAAAAAGAGGACATTTTGTTATAAGTCCTCCCACGAAAAGTAAAGAGAAATCGAGTCGTTGTCTGAATTTGAAACTTTTCAAAAATGATCCACTGCATCATTGAGACTTTTTTGGATCAAACTTTCTCTGACGTATGATACATTCTGCTGCGTGTTCCCCTGCAGGCTTGCCAGCATCGCTTGTGGAGAGGGGGGGGCGGACATGTCACTGTTCCTAAGAAACACCCAAAATGTAATTTTTCAGCCTGTATATTTAGAACATTCTTACCTCGGGGTGGCGGGGGGTGGTTGTCTTACCCTTGTCTTCTCCATTATCTTACGGGAAGTTTTTCAAAATAGTTCCCGAGTGCTACGTGTCTGATTATGGCTCATGACAGAAAAGAGAAAACAGGCATTATATTTCTATGAAAATGTCACATTTTATTACTTTAATTGCACTTTTGAAGTGCCTTAGATCCCTTTACACACTCGAGCTCGTGTGTGGGTGTGTTGGATGTGCATTCCTGGGTTGACTGGTAAAATGTCACAGGAGACCGGAAAAGAGAAATGGAGAGGAAGACAACAGCGCTAGGGGTTGAAATTGATCTTCCTTTTATACAGTGTTATACTGAGCTACTGCAGCAATGTGTCCAATTTGTTTTGAGATGCTTTTTTTTTTTTTTAATCACCTCAAGTGTGTCCTTTATAGCGTAGCTGTGCTTCATCTCCTGCAAGAATTGGTTTACCCTCATGCCATCTTTTTCACTTAGTGGGAAATTAAACCTTCAGGGTACTAAAAATAAAACTAATAAATGGATGTGTGACGTTAAATGTTTGCAGGAAATGAAGAAGACAGAAGTCAACAGCTTCACTACGTTGATCTGAAAGACATGAAAATATCACTGAGCTTCACCGTACAAGTCATTGGCTTCCCAGCAAAGTAAACTACCTTGGTTATTAACATGTGTGGAGGCAAGTATGTGAGTTGTGTAAAAAGATCACTTCAAAAGAAATAATAATGAAAGAACTCAAGTAGAGCCAATGTACTTCTTCCTTTGTCTGTCATGAAGTGCCCTTCTCTTTTTGCACCTACGCTCTCTGTGCATCATCTCATGCGGCGGGGGGGGGGAATGGCTCTCCTCGTGGTCCTACAGCACTCTCTGCTCCTTCACTGGTCCGCCCACAGCCGCTGAGAGCAAGGTGTGAATTGAAATCAACAGTCATTACCACTCCGGTCCTCGTCTGCCTGGCCGGCATATGTGTCAGATGGGGCGTCCATATGCAGAGAGTGAGCAAAGTAAGTGGAAACGTGGTGGTTGTGATGGTAACGATGGAGGTGGGATTTAGGAACAGAATTTGATTTCATTTCATTTAAGAATGAATCCCAATCAAAGATTATCAGTGAGACACCACGCCATAATTCATCGATGGTTTTGATATTGACTTCAGTTTATCATGCAAGTGTTTATGGCATGTCTGATTGTAAAGATCTTGTTTCCAGCTTATGACACACACACACTTATGTGTTGTGTTGGGCAATAAAGCTCTCGCATTGCAATGTGATTGCTATTTCCAGTAATTGCTAAGGCCCGCCCTCCCACTGCTACTCAAGCTGTCAGAGCTACCATGGAGCCCACACTGTCACTAACTGCACTCCTGGAATAGAGTGCTCAAGGGATGACATACTTTTGTAGGCCATTCCCGGATATTAGCATCACGCATGGTTTCCTCGACTAAATACAGTCACTGATCCCAGTAATGCAAAGTAAACTGTGATGGACGATGGATATCAGTTTGATGTTGGTGTCCAGTTGACAGACTTAGCCTCGAACAAATGAGGAGAAATGTACATCCTGGGAGCTCTAGAATTATTATAATAAAACGTTGGGTCTGGTTAGCTAGCTTGCTAACATTTTAAGCCTACATTTAGGGGTCAGCTGAGTCTCTGGAGGGCTGCAGGTAGAACCGGACCTAGCGTATACCTCTGAAACAGAGGCTGGCTGCTCGTTAACCCCAGGGGTTAAAGTGAGTCAAATGATTGGCAGCTTAATTTATAATAATGTCAAAGGAGTTCATTTCTCTTAGAAAGTAGTGCCCGCGGTTATTTTTCCCCGCTGCACCAATACACAGGCTGATCTAACTGAATTGGAAGCGAGACTTAAGCGAGACGTCAGCGATCCAGAAATGAAGAATTCCACAGTAACATGTACTGACTAATTGGTTTTATTTCCCCGCCCAACGTAACGAGTAGTGAAGCAGGAAAGCTCACAGACTGGGAGCTTTAATCAATCATTGTAGATACGGTAAATATGTTCACAACACTTTGTGTGAGGGGGGGGGGGGTCTTAATGTCGGCTACAACGGGGGCTCCGTACTATTAAGGCTGGATGGACCCCCTAACGATGCTGTGACATTGAATTAAGTAGAAGCAAAACTAGCGAGTGACAGACGTCAAAAATGCTTCTAAAAAACTCTTTCTATGTGGATTGGGGTTCCCCCACCTGCCAAATCTATTTTTAACCCCCGGTCAAACCACAATGTATCAACTGATGCGACACGTGTGTGGAGGCTGTGGGGTTTCTTTAAAGGCACCTTTGGTGGGAGCTCTGCTGAGTAGTAAAAGTAAATCGACAAGTAATGTAGCTAATTATTTTTCTGGTTGTGTAACTGTAAATGCAATGAATTCTTTAATTGAGTAACACAATTTTCCCAACACTATCGATGTATCATGATACCAACTTGCTTTAATAAGTCTTGGTTCAGACAGTTCTTCGATGAATTTATTTCAGGACTGGTGTTCTGTGTAGACATGCTCTTTTTCAGTAACAAGGCACCAATGCTTCTCACTATTGCAATCTTCTACTGACAAGTGGCTGCCAGCTACCATCTCACGCACCTGCCTCCTCCACACTGACTCCCTCCGTTCTCCGCGATACCCCGAGTAGCCCTCATCAACAGCGCACGGCAGGATCACCCTTCTAAATGGTGAGGAGAGGTGTGGGAAGTTACCCATGGGAGGGTGTTTGAACCTTCTTTATGTGGTTTCATTACACCCGTTGCTGAATCACATCTCTTACTCAGCCCTCAGGCGTTTTTCACAGTCACTTTTCATTCAGCCACCTCGGAATCAAAGATAACTGTGTACCATTTAACGGACGCTTTCATCCAGTGTGACTCATCGCAAGACGTGTCCAAGATGCAAACAAGAGCGGTTTGAGTGGGAATTGACATTTGCCCCACACGCCATTGATATCCTGCCCGCACTTTTACACACTTAAGTCGTGGATCGGTAAAATAGAGACAGCTCTGGCAAGCTTACCAAGGAGCTAAGCTTAGTATGGGAAGTATTAGCATCATTTATCTGAAGACTTCCTCGACGGTTTAAATTGGTTAGCAAGCTGTGTTGGCCCACTAATTGCTTCTAAAACGTAGTTCAAACATAGTTCGATCAGCTGCAGATAACGCGAGAGACATTTACGTCAGAGCTCGCCGTTCATGGCAAATAATAATACAACGGCCTGAAAAGACTCTTGAGGGGGCACACAGAAACAACTCTGCTGGGAGAACCAATTTACCGACATAGCAAAGACATGAATATTAGATCAAAAGCACCACAAGCTTCAACACATTAGAAGGAGGGGGGAGCTGCAGCAGCAAGCGGCGTTGACAAGAGTGTATTCAGTTTTTTCGAGTTTTAGACTGCACACCAGGATGAATATGACTGGAAAGACAGCCAGCTGCTGTATGAGCCACATTTGTGGAGAGCAAATGAAACAGCTGATGCAGATTAGTTAGTACTCTAACTGAGCTATAGTAGTGCAATACCCCTTTAAGGGTTTTGGGAAGATTTAACTTAAGATATGAAAGTTTCTCTTATTTTTTGGGATGGAATTCTCAATAACATGATAAAATGCAAAGGACCCAAAGCCAAATGGTCCTCTTGGCATTCCAGGTGAGGTTTAAACAGAGAAGGAGAGAGAATGCAGGTGGCGCTGTTAGTCACGCCTCCTTGTCAGTAAGATGGATGTATATGCAGCCAGGCTCAGCAACTCTTCAGGCTGCCTCTCCTCTCTCCTACATATCCGCCTCACTGCTGTCTGAAGCACCATCTCTCCCCCCTCTCTCTACCAGCCCTCATGTTTCATCCATTAGTGGTGCATCCCTCTCCTCACTAAACCCACAAGGTAGTCATCGACCCAGGCTCTCACATGTGGGAAGACACGCACACACAGGTTTGTGTTACTGCACTTGTGAGGGCTTCTGTTTCTCTAATGCCCACTAGATGGCACCTCCTCAAGACTATATTGAAGTAAAGTGCTGCGGGAATAAGAGACAAAACTCGAAAATGAGTCACCATCTTTGCACTTTCGGTTCCTTCCTCTTGAAGTCAATGGGTTTTTTAATGCATTTTTGGTCAGATGCTCGAAATAAGGTCTGTGGTTAACACGAGCCGAAGAGATTTTAACGTCTTGTTCTACGACAAAAAAGATGTCAGTAAATACCCCATTCGTGAACTTTGTAGCTTTTACGTCGTAAAAAAGACTAAACCTAACAAGTGGCCAAATGACACTAAACGTCATCACGCTGAACAGTAGTCGGCCTTTAGCTTAGTGGTGGTGACGTGAAGTCATGTGCCCAAGGTGTAGTTTGTTTTATAGTTTTATAACGTTAACTTTTTACTTCTGGCAACTGCATTTATTCTTCAAAAATCATAAAAGTGGTGATAATTTGTGTAGATTATCTTGCTTTACAGAACGTGAAAGTATCATAAAACACAGAGCTTACTTTCTGCAACAATAAAAAATCCAATGGAAAAATCCCATTGGTTTTTGTAGGGTGAACCATTGTGATGCTAACTTCTGGGGTGGCCTACAAAATGATACATTGCGTTGCACAAGACTTTATCTATCACAAGTTTAATATTTAATAATTTAAGACAGTCGGTTTGGTTTAAGTCAGGATGTGTTTAGCCTAGCTCAACATAAACTGGAAGCAAGGAGAAACAGCTAGCTTAAAATGCTATTTACAGGAGTACATCCAGCTAGCAGACACACAGCAACAATAACATTTAGTTAGTCCCATTTCTGGCCAGCTAGCAAATGCAAGTCCACAATTAACCCTCTTTGGTCTCAATTCTGGTCCCTGAGATCCTGAGAAAAATATCTGGCCCCTAGCTTCTAAATGCTCCAATATGTTCACCAGCTAAAGTCGCTAACTTTGTCTGTATGTCGTATGTTGTTGTCACATGTCGTCATTTAATCCATCTTATATATACAAATATTGATATAAGCAGCTTTAAGAAACATCACCGCTCTCCACAAAACACAAAAATAAAATGTTTGACACGCACATTGTCTTGCAAACCTTCAGGCAAACTCAAGAAGAGAGCAAATCTAGCATTGCAATAGCTGTACAATGAGTTGCGGTGAATTTAACACTGCAAGTCAAATGACATATGTCTTTTAACCCTTACCCTAATTCAGAACTAGTCTTACCCCTGAACCCTGGTTTTCATGTTTAACTAGACTGTCTGAACAGGTGTACCTTCAAAATATCCATATGTTCCTATTTATATCCTTGTTAGGACATTTGCTCCATACACACAAACAGAAAGATACAGAAAAAGTCGCAGGTCAATTTTTTTCTTAGCTGCCCATCGCAGCCGCAGCTTCCCTCAATTATTAACTTTCTCATCTTGTCTGTATGTCTCTGTGCAATTGACTTTGGGAAAGAATTTCTCCTAGGATCAAAGCAAATTAAAGAGAAAAAACACACAACCTGTTTGAATCTGTCCGTGTGAGAGTTACGGAGAGAGACATACACACGGGGAAATTTCCGCTATTGATGACTCATATATGCGACCAGCTGATGGACAAATTGGGCTGCATGGTGGGGGGTTTTCTCCTTCACAGAAGTCTTTTGCTGCACGTCACTTTCCTGATGTCATATTAATTCATCATATCGGTTGAAGTGTAAAAAAAAAAAGAGAGGGAGAGAAGGGATCTAGAAATGTAAATAGCTGCACGGGATGTGATGAGCGTCATCCCTCTGGTTTGTGTTTCCCTATCTGTTAAAAGCCTGGAGCTTTCGGCTGCAGGTGAGCGCTGACAGATCTCACTGCCTCTCCGGGATTTTGTCCATCTGTCTGCCAAGAAAACAATGTTTGTAGGCACAGTCCCAACACTTCTGAGCAAAATAAATGCCTGGTGGCGTTCACTCTCCCTGACCTCTCAAAAGAGACCTCCAAAGAAATACATACGTATACAAAATGTGTCACTTAAAAAGAGAAATCTGTTCTTTAAAGCCATTTCACAAGCAATACATTTGCACCACTTGTTGGTTTTCTGTCCAGGCTATTTGATGTGAACAAAGAGGCAGCAAAATGGACAGAGTCTGGGAAAGATGAACTTTGATAGCACTATACGTCGATGCCTTTTCATACACACAAAGAAAGTCCTTTGATGAGAAAAAAGCAAAACTGACAGAAATGCACTTGCTGAAAAACAACCTTTGTAGTTAAAGGGCGTCTTATCCACAAAAAAGGTAATTTGTGCTTCTATCAGATAAAAGCTCCCATTATGGCCACAATGTTGTGCATTATTTCAAAGTGCATTCATTTTTTCTTTAGACAGTATGACATCCGTAGAAAGAGCGATATTTGCTTCAAAACTTGAAGGGAAGTACTGTATGTATTCTGTGTGGAGAAACACTAATACTGCTCCAGTATAAATAATGAATACACCCAATTCACCTAATAATTATAAACTTCATCTTCCTCATGTAATCCATTAAATCAAGATTAATTCAGGATTCATACATGGCTCAGATGGCTAGCTCCAAACTAGTGAACTGCTTAAATCTGTACACTTACTTGATTGTAATTATACTTCAGTATAATTACAAGTATTTCTTAGGTGTCAAAGGCTTTTTTGACAATTACATTAAGTTTATGCAAAGAGTCAATATTTGCAGCGTTGACGAGAACTTGCTCTCGGAGGATGTTTTGGTACCGTTCTTTATTCGTGGCTGTGTTCTTGGGCAAAATTGTGAGTGACCCCCCTCCCTTGGCTGAGAAGCAACCCCACACATGGATGGTCTCAGGATGCTTCACTGTTGGCATCACACAGGACTGTTTATTTTTTTTCTCCGGGCAAGCTTTTTTCCAGATGCCCCAAACAATCGGAAAGGAGATTCATCAGAGAAAATGACTTAACCCCAGTCCTCAGCAGTCCAATCCCTGTACCTTTAGCAGAATATCAGTCTGTCCCTGATGTTGTTCCTGGAGAGAAGTGGCTTCTTTGCTGCCCTTCTTGACACCAGGCCATCCTCCAAAAGTCCTCGCCTCACTGTGCCTGTAGATGCAACACCTGCCTGCTGACATTCCTGAGCAAGCTCTGCACTGGTGGTGCCCCGATCCTGCAGCTGAATCAACTTTAGGAGACGGTCCTGGCGCTTGCTTGACTTGTTGGGCGCCCTGAAGCCTTCTTCACAACAATTTTTAACCTCTCTCCTTGAAGTTCTTGATGATCCGATAAATGGTTGATTTAGGTTACTAGCAATTCATCTGATCACTCTTCATAACATAACATAACATTCTGGAGTATTTGCAAATCGCCATCATAAAAACTGAGGCAGCAGACTTTGTGAAAATTAATATTTGTGTCATTCTCAAAACTTTTGGCCACAGGTGTACTGTATGCATTTTGAATGCTTAAAAAAAAAGACCACACAGAAATTTGAATAGAGTGCATCATTTCATCATTAACATTTTAAAAAGGTCAATATTTTTTTAATAATTGACAGATGGAGTGGAACTATGCAGGCCAGTCAAGGTTCCTCCACACAGTCTGGGCCTACTTTAGTTCTCAGGGACATTGCCAAGTTAAAGGAGGAAAGAGCCTTCGTCGAATTGTTGGAAGAACACTATTGTCTAAAATATCATTGTACGCTGTAGGTTTACAATTTCCCTTCGTTGAAATGAAGTGGCCTAAATCACACAAAAAACACACATACCTAGACCAAATACAGGGGTGTCCACGTACTATATAGTGTGTGTAGCCAATGAAGCAAAAATGGCCTGAGGCAACAGCTAGAAATGTACCCTTTAGGCTAACTCTGTCTTTACAGGTCGGAGTTACTGTGGATCAATGAGCATTGTCCCTGTCAAAAATATCAACGGGAAAACAAAGAATCAGGAGTCTTAAACTTGCACTAATCAGCATGTTTGTATGAACAATGGATCAAATGACTGTGAGATTTCACTCGTAGATGTTACAGCCTGTGGACCCCAGGAAGATTAGCGGCCGCTAAGGCGTCAGCTAATGGGGATCCAGTTAATAACCTAAACTAAACAGCCCTGCATTTCCCTAGTGTTTCCCCTTCGCGTTTCTCTCTCTATTCTAAATATGATTTTACCAGCAGACTGTTCACACTGAAGTAGGCTCAAGCGACGGCCGGGCCGGTTTCAAGGCACCCTGCCAGTGGCTCCGTCACATCTCTAAATAATGATCACAGCAAATTTCCAAAACAACCGTTTTTTTTGGGACGAACTGACCCACATATTGGATACCTAAATGCTTACTTTCTTGCATGAAAACATATTAAACTCAATATAAAAGCTTAAAACACTGACAGCTGGTCTCAAGGTGCCCATACGCAATGCATCGTGGGGCAGTTGTGCATGTGCAGTAAGCTCACAACCTCATACACAGAAATTCTGGCTAATGTAGTAAATACCTTTACTACATTTAAAGCATTTTACGTGAACGTGCTACACACTATGTCATATTTCGTGTGAATACTATGTTAGTATGTAATTTCGAGCACGGCCTGTGTGTGCCGGCGTGGGCGTGGTCTCCCTTCCACACTCACCTGTCTGCAATCAGCACATCAAGCTCACCTGCCTCTTATAAGCTCTCCCATGCAGTGTGTCTGCTTTGGTTTTCAAACCACTCGTTGCCAGAGATAATTTGTGTTGAGCCAAACAAATGCTGCTCTGTTCAGTATATCAGCCCCGGAACGCTGACGGACCTTCTCTTTCAGAATACACAGTTTTTGAATCAGTCTCACTGTAAAAAAAATAAATAATAATCCCTCTAGGCGTGTTATTGATTTAGTAAAATACATCAACGGTCTGTCTTTGTCCTGTTTTCTCTTGCTCTCCCGTTTCATATTGAAAAGGAAATTCAAAGGACTCAGCTCGTTAGACCACCAACAGGATTGGTTTGGAGATGGTCTATTTTTGTCAGAATGTTATTTTCAACAAAAGCACACACACCATGGTTTGAGATATTTTCTGCTTCTGCCGGGTGTTATTCATTGGCTCGTCAGGTCGCACCAAGCCCCGGTTGTCAATGCTGTCAAGCTGTTTTTCCATTAGCACACATCAAAATAAACCGCATGTTGCCCTACACCTGTTAGAAAGTCATTTTTCTTTTTGTTGCTTTTGGATGGATACACCTGCAGTTTGGACACGTATTGGCCTCTTTCTAGCAGTTACTCTTAATCACAAATCTCTGTCTTTCCAATTTATACATAGTGCAATGTGTTAGTTTAGGCAGAGCAATGAAGTCAAGTTACATTGGCTGATACAACCCAGGTGGCAACCTCTGGTTCTGAAAAGTGAAGCCAATGCAGATCGAGGTGCCTTAAACTTCTTATAATTGTATATATTATGAATTCTTTCTTATAGCCAGCAGGGAGGCACCTCCTCTAGTTGCAAAAATAAGTCTGATTTTATATTGAAATATAATATATGATATTAAATATCTCATTAAACATGAGTTTATGGTCCCAATCACTAGTTTCAAGTCTCTTCAATACAGCATATTGTTCATTTAATAAATTATGGTCCCATTTAGAACCTTAAACCAGCATATGGTTTGGTTGTCAGCTACAAACAGACACTCTTAAGGAGTCGGCTGTCCATTTTTTCGGCAAGTATGTTTTGTTTTTTGCTAACTAAAATTAGCTTCCCAATTTTCCAGACAGTTGATGTGAATTTGGCCCTTTGCTAACCAAGCTAGCTAGTGCTAGAGTTATCCGGTAACTTATCATTTGCTTTTTCTAACGGTACCTGGCCCCGCACGGCCATGCTCTTCCCCAGCTCCACCCTCTTGTCCAAATATGGTCACTTCTTGTTTGAGTAAAACAAGATGGCGACGGCCAAACAAAACACTATTCTACAAACCAACGGATGGACGTCATGTTGGCTACGACGTCCACCTCTTCAATATAGTCTATGACTCAACACGATGGCCAGATGAGAATGTCCATGAACACATATGAACATTAACTGCAGGTATGTAGCAGGACGCTGAATCATGTCTCCCGCATGAAATCGTAAATTATACATGCCCATCCTCCAGCAGCTGCAGAATCGTCAAATATGGATGACATGCCTCGAATATTGGACTGGCTGACTAGTCATGTTCAATCATATTCATACAGGTGTCCAATATGGCCATTATAACCTGATCTTTCTAATTAACTTTGTGCGTTCACGCACCACCTTATACGCCTCCTTATGTGCTATGTTTTTGGTATTTAGTTTATGTATGTCTTTCTCAACGGGCAATTAACTCTCTTAGCAAAAATCCCAGTTGCTGATTAAGATTCTTTAAAGAGCTCCCTCAAAGAGCAGAGCCTTTTCTGACAAGTCTAGCTGCATAAACATCTGCTACAATTGGTCAATTCCTTGACCCAGGCGTCCCTGACTTGACTGACTAAATGCTGCAAATTGTTGATTCGACCCTAATTGCCACACCTTTGTAATAGTGTTTGTAACTGTAATGAAGTTATTCTGAATTAAAATCCCCTCCCACACTGTGATTAGGTTGGATTTGTTTTCCTGCTGTATTTGCCCTGCTGCACTGAAGCGTGACTGTTGTTTATCTGTGTCCTCAGATGCACTACACCCTGACAGCTGCACCTTTTTCTGCTCATAAAAAGAATTCCCTTTTCCATCATTTCTATGAAATATCCAACTGCCTCTGCGGAGAAGCTAAAGGATGACATTGCAGATTGAAGATAATGAAGGGCTTTCTGGTGACTCATCCCAGGACTCCTGTCCCCCCCCCCCCCCCCCCCCCCTCCCTCGGCTGTCTCCTCCTCTCCCTGGTTTCTACATCGATGCCCAACGGAACAGGCTAATTTCTCATCCCCGGTCTTGCCCTCATCCGTCTTTTCTCCCCCCACTCCCCCGGTCTTCCCCCCCAGCCTCCCACTCCTCCTCGCTTCGCCTGCTCTGTCAAGCCCTCCCTTTGCTCGTTTTACCATCCGCTCCCCAAGTCTGGTGGTCTGTCCACGCAGGATAAACGCTTTCAAAAGGCTGCAGAATGACTCAGCGCTTGAGGTCACTGTTAATGCATACCAACGGTGAAGGGGCCAGATGGCCGGCGACTGGTCAGTGAAGGGTAACACAAGGGCAACAGCCACAAAGCTAGCCGACGCCTGGCTTTTTCTGCAGACAGTGAGGGTCGATGGAAAGAGCAACAGGGTATGTAGAGGAGCAAAGACAGGATACAACGTGTCAAATTAATACAAATTCTATGAAGTGAGACATTTATACAATGCTTCATTACCCATTGTATTACATTTTTTAAAAGACTGTAAAACAAGGTTTCCAACAAACATATTTTTACTAGTTTAGGTTCCAGTGAGATCACTTCTCTTCACTTGTATCATACTACATGTAATCAAGCTACATTGTGCTTTAATTATATACCCGACAGTAATTACCTGTCGGTGTTGTTTTCGCTCCAGGAAAATATGGTCCTGGAGACACCTGCTGTAGGGGGAACTACCACGGAAACCGCTTTGAGGACTTTGCCAGGTGTTTATATTTCTGTCTGTCTGGGGACTTTTTTGTCACCGCGATAGCGTCGCAGCTGTCCAAGATGCAGTCAGGAAACTTTAAAGCTGTGTGGTTGAGATTAAAATGAAGGATTTAGTTTGAAAAAGAGTGTGGTCTGAGAAAGGTGGTCGGAGGTAATGTGGGGGGCAGGATGGTCTCTAGTTTTTTTTAAATTCCATACCAAATTTGGATATCAATACACATCCCATACACCCTCTACTTGTGTTTACATTATTGTCATTTCCTCTAGAAATCTGCGTAATAATGAAATAAAAAAAACTAGAGACCATGATTTTTCAAATTGTGCCTTGAGCGTCAAGTGGACAATGGCTCCTCCCTGCCCCTCTATACTTTTGACACCTTTGCTCAGACCACATCCATCGTCAGCCATCATTTTGATCTCAGCTACACACCTGTGAAGTTTTGTGACTGCATCTCGCACGGCTGTGACGCTGTCTCATTGACAAAATCTGTCCACAGCAAAGTACGCCTGACTGTGTGGCAAGATCCCACTAAAGTAGGCGTCTCCAGAACCACATTTTGTCATGGTTACTCACACATGACACACAAGGTGAAAACATTGCCAGTCACAGGCTGTCACGGCTGGTAATAAAAGGAATCTATGCAGTGTCCGAGCTCCTGTGCTCCCGTCCTTTATTATGTATGCTTGGCAAGCCTGCTTGTCCATATCCCAGACAGCCGGACAGGCTGTCTGGGATATGGACATAGTGGGATAAGTGAAAATAGGATGGGATAAGTGGACTGGGATAAGTGAAAATAGGAGTGAAACACTATGCCACTTTAAAACCCACCCAAAAGCTTGTTGAAAGTGTTGAAGACAGCTTTTGTATGAACATTACCTCAGTGGTTCAAAACAAGTAATATACGATTTTCAAGTCACTGTAACTTCTAACAAGCCATCAGCGGTCCTCTCTGAATATTTTCCAATTTATGAAAATTAAAAGCAGTGAGCCAGCACTGCTGGGAAACTAATCACAAGTATTTCTTTCTTGCTTTCACAGTAATAAACAGAAACCAAATCCAACCTCAATGAGCCCTGATTAGCTATATTGCCTGCTCCTACGCATTTCATTTCTTTCTGATTAGATGTTTTGCATTGATGATATTATCATATATGACAATTAGAGCTGCACATTGCAGTGAAGTAATTTGATAACCGGGTAGCAATCATCATGGTGAGAAAATGGGATTTAAAAGTTTTAGTTCTGGGAAGAGAGTCTTTTAATACCACAAAATACGTAAGGTATGTTGTACACAGCATTATCAAATGTATGGTCAAGCGTTGGCCATATTCCATATTTACTCTCCTTTTCGGTGTGTTGTTATCCCAGCTACTCCGGCCGTGCCGTGCATGTGAATGCATGTGAATGTCACGGCCGCCGCTCTGCACTAATCTCATCTGGCAGTTACAGCTCATAGCATCGTCCCGACCGACAGCGACGTTGGCGAAGCGCCCTCCCTCCGGTTCCCCCTCAGGTAAACGCTGTTTTCTCTGTCAGCCCGTTTGCCGTGATTTGTGCCGTTAGCGCTGTTAGCTGCAAGCCGCCGGCTCAGCCGTCACCGTGTTGACAAGCAACCGAAATGCCCCCAATCTGGTATAATTCACCTTTAGGATTTCCAGTTGGCTCGTTTTAAAATAAAAATCCTGCCAAAAGGGGTCTGAAATTCATACTTGATGGCTACATAAGATAAGCTACATAACCCAAGCAAAGAGTTAGCATCCTCGCTACAACTGATGTGGAGCTCATGAAGTCAAAACATTAGGTCACATGTGTTGACTTTTTTACTCTTTACACTAAACTGGCAAGCTCACATTCTGAAATATATTTGTTGCTGCTGGTGATAGATTGTCATTGGTTCTGAAGTTCAGTGCTGCCGAGGTTCTGTGTGGAATTACAAATGAACGCCGTCCATCCCATTTATTCCTCGTTGTAGATCATTTTGTGTTATGGAAATGATGACGGTGAAGAATGATTGTGTTTCCGATGATAATAGTTACATTTCCGGTGGGATTGCTTTTTCCTGACACCGAAAACAGATTACAGAAAATCAATGTGACAAAACCTTGATTGAAACTTCACATTGAAAAATGCCACTGTGCTGTACACCTAAAGTCATTTACAGATCTGTCTGTACTAAATCGTAACACCTTTTTCCCATCACGTTGCTCTCCTATGAAAATAATGTAACCTTTTACAAGGTAAGAAAATCAGCTGCTTTCCTGTCTTCAGCTTCATGTTCAAAATAATCCAATGGGTTTATGAAGGAATATTTAATCCTTCAATATATCTGACAAATTGATTTAATTCATTCCATTTGCTCAACCAACCCCCTTGTTTTTTCACAGCATATGCAGTTTAGAGTTATTTTAGTACTTTTTTGAAACAGCAGGTCTCGGATATCCAACAGAGCAAGAAAAAAAAGCTTCTCATCTCCAGCTGGCATTCAGCTGTCGCTACCAGATTTATAGCAGCTTTAGTTAGCTAGTGAGTTAAGCTAATGTTAGCTTTGTGAGTTAAAAAAGCTTTTTTTCAGCTGACTTTTGAACATTTCCAGCGGTCTCGCTACAAAACAATAATCTTGTAAAAGGGGTTTTGAATACAAACATGGCCACATACATGGTATCTCGCTAACTGAGGCTAAAGCTGCGTATCCCAAACTGAAAAAATTGTTTATGAAGATCACTTAAAATAAAGACACATCATTGTTATTGTATTGTAGTGGAGATAATTGTAAAGCCTTTACACACTGGGGTTCTTGTTGGATTTGTGCGATTAATTTGCGTAACAATGCATGTCTTTGAACTGTTGCTTTCGTCGTGAGAGTTTTACACAGAACACTCCTCCTAACTGCCATTAATGGTCTTTCTCGATATTTGATTCTACGTCACTTGATCTGACTGTTGCATAGTCACATGGATGCGTTTCATTTGTGTGTCCACCATGAAAAAGGATTTAAACACATTTAAAGCAAACACACTCACACTGCCGGGGGGATATAAAATCCATTATCTTCCAGGAAACCTCATCCGACATTATTGTGCCGATACAGCTTAGATTTGATTTGATTTTGAAAAGCAGCTCATTATGCTGACTGGCAGAGAGATGCTGTGGCGATGATGTCATGTGATGACTAATTCTGTAGCTGTTCCTGTTGGCTAGTTAGGGTTAGGAAAACCTTCACGGACATTAGGTTTAGGCAACAAAACCACAACACGGTGTCGAACACCACTATCGTGTTTGGAGGTCCTATTTGTTGGACCCATCCACCTCTCCTCTCGCCCGATATATTTATGATCTTTAACAATATTTGATACTACGTCACTTGATCTGACTGTTGCATGGTCACATGGATGCATTTCATTTGAGTGTCCGCCACGAAAAAGGATCGTAACAGATTTTCCATTGGTGTTGTTTTCATCCTGAGTGACAACAAAAAAAAAACAATTTGTGTACCTGGTCACGACCTGCCATGATACAGGGCTGTAATATCACCGCTCCGCGTTTGCAATTCCAAAGCAGAGACGAACACATTTGGGTCCACCAGCAAACATCTTTCTCACTCTGTACAGACGGAGCCGACTCTCCATTACATTGAGCTGATGACAGCTATGGCCAAATTGAATAGAAATCTGCTGTTAGAGTGCTCGCCATGAGCCTCATTATGTTTGCAACGGCTCTCATTCGCCGCTAAAGGCATTCTCTCCCAGTGAGCGGCGATGAGAGAGAGAGAGAGAGAGAGATGAGGTGATTTTTCTCCATCACCCTGTCGTGATACCCAGAGGAACCTGCAGGGGGAGCTGCCCTAGGGAGCTGCATCCATGCTGTACCTGCCTTCTCCATGATTGCACAGCATCAATCATGTCCCCTGAATTACTCTGCCCCCCCCCCCCATTGCTCAGTCATGTTGTGAGAGTGAGTGAGTGTCGATTTACCTGCCCTGCAAAGTATTCATCTACAGGTGACATTTAGGAAAATGGGCTGGGTTTTTTTTGCTTGTTTTTTTTGTAACACTGTTTCCTCATTCATCTTAATTTTCTTTTTGTCATCTTATCAGAGGTCAATATGGCCATCAGGATATCAAGGTTTTCAATAAGATTTTTGTTTTCCCTAAAGTCCCTGAGTGATACCTGATATCTCTCTCTCTCACTCACTCACTCACTCACTCACTCACTCACTCACTCACTCACTCACACACACACACACACACACACTCTCTCTCTCTCTCTCTCTCTCTCTCTCTCTCTCTCTCTCTCTAACACACACACACACACACACACACAGTTCCTTAGAGGTTAGGTGGTGTGCATGATCCAGTTTCAAACTTTATGCATACTTATTTAATAAAGCAGTACTGATTTTTATCTTAAAATTTACATTTAAAAGACTTGCCACTAGAAGGAGCCAAGTAGCTTCCAGTTCACCCCTAAAACATATGTATGTCCGTATTATTGAACATACTTGCCTTTTCATTGGCTGGCAGGCGTCCACTAAAATCCTTCATCTAGACACCTCAGACATGGCTTTGGGCAGTTTTATAAACACTCTAAATCTCATGGCAGTTCAGCCTCTTGCATGATTAAACTAACTGACATTTAAATCAAAGATACTCACTCTGCCAGGGGGATATGAAATCCATTATCTTCAGTGAAACCTCATCCAACATTATCGTGTCGAGGCAGCTTAGATTGACATACTTTCAACAGGTAGTAATGGAGGCACAGATTGTCAGACAGGGCTATACTGGGACTTGTTTCTATAAATATATCTCGACATGAAGGCAGAATCTGTGGACGACGGGACAACATTTTAGCATCGGATAATTCTAGTTTCCGTTTGTTGTCTGAGGAGTATTAATCAGGTTCGAGCACACCGGCAGCCGATGGGTTCACAGAGATTGTACTGAGACAACCGTAAGAACTGCTTACAATCAATCCGCACGAATCGTTGTCATGTTTAAGGCACAGCCCAGGCAATGACATCGTAAAAGGTAGACATTTTGATGCAAAAAACTAAAACATGATTTGCACACTTGGCTAACATACTTAGCGTAGCTTTGACATCATTGGGCTTTATGATCAGATTTTATCTGCAAGCCTTGTTTAACATACATCACAAAAACAAGAAGTAACAAAACAACAGAACGATTCCTACAGGCAGCTGCAGCGCAAATCAATTTCATTGATTACTTTAAACATTCAGTGTTTGACATTCACAGCACACAGAGGGACGAGGGTCTAAAAACAGAAGCTGCCCCCGGCTGGCTTACTGTCACATCCCAGAGTTCCTGGCAGGATGGTTATCGGACCGGTAGAAGAGCAGCAGAGCCACACCACACAACCCCCACCCCTAGAACATTAAATACAATCACCATTCAGAACAACAAGCTCAGAAATGCAAAGAACAAAAAAAACAATACAGTCATGATGAGGCTGTGATTTTGGAAGCAAAGGACATTTCTTTGCATTTCTTTGCATTTTGGATTTGGATAAGCCGTATTTATTAACGGTGGTTGTCTTAGTGATTAAAGGAGTAGCTCGGCATTCTGCAAAATATGCTTTCTTTCCAAGAGTGAGATGAGAAGATCCACGTCAAACTCTTGTCTCTTGTGCGTAAAGTACAGACCGGAGTCAATATGTTGTTAGCCTAGCTTAGCATAAAGACGGGAAAACAGTTGATGGAAACAGCCTCCCCGGCCACACGCCTCACCAGTACGCCTGGTACGCCTTGTGAAACAAGCCGAAAACAAAACACACTACACATCCTCGCAGACACGGAGCAGCTCTGGCGTTTATTTGGAGTTTGGTGTCTGTCCACCCGACAAACGTCCAACATTGACTGTCTTCGCTCTGTACGGTCAACTCCTGAGGAAAATACCTGGCTTTTAAGTTCCACTAATACTCAACATGTTCAACAGCTAGTTGCTAACTTTTGCGTGTCTGCTGTTTGGAGTTGGACAGGTAATACAGACATGTTTATTTTATTTTTGGTCTTCTTCTCTAAAATGCCTGCTGCAGCTGGTAGGTTCTATAGACCGAACTGAAACAGTACAGTTGAGGACTGTCAACCAAAATAATGAGCGGAAAGAAGCGAAAACTGAGAGGAACTGCCGAGTCGGGGGATAATTGTCTGTGCGTTCGCTACTACCAGTTACCCATTTCACCTAATTATTTCATCCATTAAGATATTTAAAAAAGGAGTAGAGCAGCTTTAAAAGTGAAGACCAATTTGGATCTCATCATTTCACTCTTGGACAGAATGGAAATAATCAAATAAATCTATTTGACGGGGAAAAAAATGTCATGGTGGATTTTCCTTTTAAACCAAAATGCATGAGTACATTTAGTTTTTTAATCATTCTGGGAAGGAAATAGCACCGTCCTAGAGCATCATGTGGCACTGAATCTCAGCAAATCCAGGAACAATTAAAGTAATAAACTAATGGAATTTGCTCTGCGCTAACAATAAACTTTAGCTTATCCATCATGGTGGACAACGCCGATCGAACCGTGCCCAGTTTGAAATAAAAGCTGATGGCAGCTGTTAAATACATGCGATGGAGAAGTGCACGTTTCCACCCTTCACAAGACAAATGCTCAAACCCTAATAAAGATGCTCTCTGCTCCCATCAGAGGGGCAGGCCAGCCTGCGTCGAAGACGATGGCGGTGATGATGGTGATGATGATGATGATGATGCTCTGTGGAAAGTCCACTGTGACCCGCTCTGTGCTTCATGATAGCAGCGTCATCCGCCTGTTTTGTTAGGAAAGCACATACAGAGACCTAGACAGCTTTTATTATTCAGACTATTGTGTGGGCGCATGCACAAAACTCAAGAGGCGGAGAGACATCTTATATTGTTTTCTGTCGCTCTGCAGTGCTTTTTCTTTTCTTTTTTTTGGGCCCATGTAATCATGTTACAGCTCAATTTCTCAATTTCCTTGGCAACATCCCTCGCTTATCTTCATAGAACAGGAAGTGCAAATTTAAGGTAAGGCTCCTAACTCCTCCAGTTTTTCTGCACCATACTTCTGGTTGCCAAAGGAAACCCGCACTCTGCATATGAGGAAAGAAAAAAAAGAACAAAACCTTTTACCAACCACTTCTCCGAGCCCACATTCACCTCCAAAAGGCGCTGAAGCACCACTTGGGAGCAGTAACGTTGGGAGCAGAGAGACGGGGCTTTAATACATTAAAGAAGCTGAAAGTGACTGAACTCATGTAAAATGTATGAACTTCAGATCAAGCTGTCTGTCAAATGTGACACAGTGTTGTCTGCCAACACTTTCCCAAAAGCATTCATCCATCTCTAAAGAGCCTACAGGCCTATGTGCGACTTAAATGTCAATTTAAACGTCAAATGTCACAGATTAAACGACCACTTCGACCAGTTCCGGATCCGTTTTCTCTGAAATTCACTGATCGGAAGGGACATTCAAAGAAGCAGTTTTTTTTTGGAGAAACACTTTTGGGTCAGATGGGGATGGAGTGTCAGTGAAGAGGGTAAAACCCTCAATGGACGGGTGCCAAGAGCTGTGCCCGCTCCACATGGTCGCACTGCAAATGATTCTTCAGATTGGGAGTAAATGAGCAACCGCTCCTCCAGACTGATACAAGTCCGACCTCCATCTGACCTGTTGAGAAACAGCATCCCGCTGAAGTCGGTGAACTTAATCGAGGTTTTAGCACATTTGTAAAATGGCGTAGCAGGCCGAGCAACGGAAGACTACGCAGTGGTACAGTGTATTGAAAATAGGTCAGCAATTCCTTGTCAAGTCTGCAATCTTTTATTGTTATTGCATTACCGTGGAGCTTTGGGCCGATCGTCTTCCTTTTGGACGGAGCCAGACCAGCTGTGTCTTTGTCTCTAGCCGCTATGCTTGGCTAGCTTCCTATTTATCAGACGGCGATGAGAGTGGGGACGGATCTTCTCACTTAACATGAATAACAGTATGATCAATGTCCAACTGTAACCCAACTGTGAGACCTGCCACTGGGCCCAGAGATTTCCCATACTTAGCGAGAGAGTAATAAATGTCACGTTGCGCCCCCCCCCTCCTCTGGTTAGAAAGATGAGTCATTGTTTTTATTGGATGTGAGACCCTGAATGTTCTTACGACTTACACTACAACCATTAACTGTGATGAAGAACACAGCCTGGAATCAGCAGCCAATGTGTGTTCACAATTTAACCGCCGATGGTGGACGTGTTTCAACATTACCTTTGTCCGTCCAGGAGAAGACGTGGAGCTCATAGAATCTCTTTCAACACCTTCAAACGGCCAAGTTGAGAGAAGAAATAGTCAGACGTTACCTGCTGTTGATTAACAGAAACACTTCTAGCTCTGATTGCTAGTGTTTTTACAGTGATTCTGTCTCTCACACACACACACACACACACACACACACACACACACACACACACACACACACACACACACAACCTGCACTTGTCGAAACACGCGCTTAAATACGAATCCCATCTTCCTGTCGTCTAGTTTCAGACAGCGTGGAGACATTACTCAATTCTGCGATAAGAGTCCAGTGAAACGGCTTTCTTTGAACTGTGAGGGAGGTGTTCCATAAATAAACAGCTTTAATAGGAGTGAGAGGGAGCAGCTGGATTAAAGCGCAGAGGAGCGAACTAATGTGATTATATGTAATTAAGAAAGCAGCTGAATCAGTCAACCTAACTGAATGAGGCGGCGGTGTGGGTCAGCACTGTAATTTTTATTTTCATTGCTGTATACGTACAGTTGTTGTTTTTTTTACATTGAATAAATAATCGCAATGTGCAAAATATATTTTCCTACAAAATAAAAAGGAAGATTTTTTTTTTTACAGAATCCTTATTATTATTATCATGGAGGATTGTCATCACATGCTTTGGAACAACAGCGTCATACATTTCATTTGGGACAGTGCAAAAGATTCCAGAGTGCTACAGCAGTCGGTTAATACTGACATCCAGCAAGAAAGGAGCAGTTTTTCAGGGAATAAGAGAGGAATAAAAATAATCTTTAGTAGAAGCACCTTGAATATTAAATATTAAATATGTGCAGCATCTTGATTCAGTTTACAAAATAATTTAAAAAAAGAGAAGACATAGAGGCTGTGACAGATGGTCAACAGAAGGGCTGTGAGCTAACAGCTGTTGAATTTAAAAGTGTCATCTTGGGTTCGGGTGTTACATCTGTGAGTCCATATTACACAGCTTCACATTCGAGCAATGAGGAGGAGGAGGAGGAGAAAGTGAGGAGCGGGGACGATGGCGACATCTACTGGCCGTTTGGCAGAGCTGCATTCATAAATACACAGCAAACGTTTCACGAGGTTAAACTAGGACCATGCTGTTAGTGACACTTATAGGAAAGACAAACTCGTACAGTTCAGGTGATGCATAAATAAGGACAGAAACGCACATGACAGAGGCTTGAAGTCCTGTGGAATTAACTGAGCAGAGCTCGACAGAGGCAATACTCACTAAAACATTCAAATGTAACGAGCGTGGATCACTGGACTGGACAGACACGTCAACAAAACAGAGCGTATAATCAGATCACACAATAAACAAGCACAGTTATCTCCCCACTGCACACATGCAGAATTAAGAGTGGGTAATCCTTAAAGACAGACAATTCAAAAATGATCGCCGGCTCTACCGCTTCGTTGATATTGGGGCCACGCGGCGCTTGAACAAAGTCTTATCTCACATTCTCAAATAATGACAATCAAAACTTTGGCATGAAGTCGTGTGTATGAGGGGAAACAAATGGTTGAGGTATTATTAAGAAGTGAATTGTTTAGTTAAGATCTGGGAATGTTCCTCTTTAATTCGGTTAAGGCATTCTGAATGAGAGGGAGACTCCCTGGAGACCGAGCGATCCTTTAAATCAGCACGCTACTCTCGCTGAGCTCGTTATTCAGCTCCAGTTGCGCTGCTACGCTACGAAAGAGCCTTCTAGTGGAGGAAAGATGGTGTCCTCCTCTATAGAGAGCAGCAATAAACGTTTCTGTGTGGCCACACCGTCGGCGATGATTAACAGAGGGCCAGTCTGTGAAACAGCAGCTTCCTCTGCTTCTCGTCGACTTAGCTCAAGAAAACAGAATTAAATTAAACAGAGATAATTTTTCGTAAATAGGACACTTGGGATTTCACCTATGGAGTAAATCTGTTTAACACCAAAAGTGCATAGAGAGGCGACACAAGGCACTGCCTTTTCATTTCTGATCACAGTCCCCATTCTTCAGGGTTGATCGGGGTCATGGTCTTGCAGGCTGGTGAAGGAGCAGGCTTTACCCAGCTGGTAGTGCTCCCTGAAGGGCTCATCCACCTGCATGTGTGCCCCCCCCCCCTCCTCCTCCTCCTCCTCCTCCTCCTCCTCCTCCTCCTCCTTCTTCTTCTTCTTCACGCCGTTCTTCCCGTCGAACTCCGCGGTGATCTCGGCCAACGTCTTGCCCTTCGTCTCCGGCAGGGTGAGCCCCAGGAACACGGCGGACACCAGACACACGGCCAAGAAGGGCAGGAAGCAGTAGCTCCCCAGGTACTTGACGATGAAGGGGAACAGCATCCCCACCAGGAACAGGCTGATCCACATGCACGAGCCGGCCACCATGTACGCTGCAGGCCGGGCCGTCTGGTCGAAGATCTCCGCCGGCAAGATCCCCGTCACCCCGGCGGGGCCCAAACCGAAGCTGAGGATGTAGGCGAACACGCACGCCATGCTGACGTAGGCCATCCCGGCCACCCCGCGGCTCTGGAGGATGAGAGCCACGGTGAAGACCACGGACCAGCAAGACATCAGGCCGTACCCTCCCACGAGAAGGTACCTGCGGCCCACCCGCTCGATCAGCAGGTTGCTCAGTATCGAAGCGGTCAGCTCCGACGCCCCCGTGCCGATGGTGATGTATTGGATTTTCTCTGGAGGGATCCCTGCCGCGAGGAAGATGTAGTAAGCGTAGAAGTAGATGGAGTCGTTGCCGCAGAGCATCATGGCACTGCTGGCAACCATGACGGTTCTGAGCTGGGATCGCAGGTTAGGATCCTTAAACAGAGACCAGGGCGTTTTGGCGGAGGCCACGGATCCAGACTTTGATTTTTGCTGCTCCTGCTCCTGCAGCATCTCCTCTATCTCCAAGGCGGGGGCCTTGCCACCGCGGAGCCTTCCGAGGGCCCGAATACACGCCTCCTTGTCTCCCCGGTCGATGAGAAGGTACCTGGGGCTTTCGGGGAACCAGGGCAAGGTGACCAGCTGGATCAACCCTGGCAACGCGTTGCTAGCCAGCAGGTAGGGCCAAAGAGGCTCGGAGCCCAAGAGCTCGGTGAGTCCCACGACCTGACCCAGGAAGATCCCGAACGCGGTGAACACGGCGGAGGAAAAGGCCACGGCGCCCCGCTGGTGTTTGGGGGCGCTCTCCCCGAAGTACATGGGCTGGACGTTCATGCTGACGCCCGAGTTCACCCCGACCAGGAAGCGAGCCACGAGGATCATCTCGAACGACCTCGCCACCCTGGACGTCAGCACGAGCACGGCGCCAATGAAAAGGAAAAAATTGTTCAGGAGCAGCGAGTTCTTCCTGCCGAAGCGGACCGACAAGGGCCCCGCCAGCAGGGCCCCGAGCCAGCCGCCCAGCGAGAAGGCCGACACGATGAGGGTCCACACCAGGGTCACCTGAGGGGCCTCCAGGACGGTGCCCCAGCGCTCCGTGTAGGTCTCGTTGATGAAGCTCTGGATGTAGCTGGTGGGCGCATTGATGATTGAGATGTTGTAGCCATACTGGAAGGTGCCTCCGATGGCGGCGGAGCAGACGGTCAAAGCGAGGGTCCCGGTACCGCCCGAGGGTTTGCCGTTTTCCTCTGGCTCGCCGGAGAGTTTGCAGGTTTCCTCTGGCTCGCCGGAGAGTTGACGGGTTTCCTCTGGCTCGCCGGAGAGTTGGCAGGTTTCCTCTGGCTCGCACGAGGAGTTCATCTGAAGACCCGCTGTCCTTGCTGAGTAAACACAAACGCGCGTGCCCTTTTCCTCCCTGTCCCTACGGCATTTAAGCACTGCAGTTAGCTCTTAATAGCTTCAACATAGCGTAATAAATAACGTTCTTGCTTAATAATTTACGGGGTGTAGAAGGCGTCTTGGTTGTTCTGTTAATAAGCTAACGTTATTGCTGCAGTGCGGTTAGAAGCGTTGAGGAGCGGAACTCACGTTGTCTTGTAAAAGCCGGTTTCACTTTATGTTATCCCATTCCGAGGATAAAGTTCGAACGGTAATATTACAGCAGTGTTACCGCGTTCACTATTGCCTTAAAGCATTACATAGATATAACAAGGTCAACACAATTTGCCGAAAGAGAAAATATTATCCTGTCAGCCCGTTTTGAGGGCAAAAATATTCATGCGATCCTTTATCTGCGTGTTCACGGACTGTGTTTTGATTGGTTTACATCGGCCTGAGCTTTCAACGTCATCTCTATGCGACTATTACTAACGCGAGTGGCGGGTAGGCTAAAATATGTGAGTAAACGCTACTAGTTCACGATGCTTCCTTGTAAAAAACTTGTATGCATGGCCAATAAATAGCAACGTAATAATATCGACAAGTCGTACCAAGTTAAATATATGTGTTTTGTATCATTTGTGTTTGAATAGCAGCGCCATATAATAAGACAATATTAGCTCACTAGCTAATGCTAACGGGGGCAAGTGTTTGGTGAGCTTACGGTAATCGCCGATATAACGTAACGTTATGTTTCCGCTCCGAGTGGATTAATAGTAATCATGTAGCATTTGTCTTTAGAGGAACCACACGAAGAAAATGCACAGCTGTATTTTAGAAATGATTTATTCCTTTACTGTATTTTCCGTTCAAAGTGATGCGTTGACGTTCCATCTCCCGTATGGATTTATTCATGGGACATGGCATGAGTAAAACGAACGGTCAAATATTGAGCTGAATTATCTAAAACGGCGGGTTGCACCGAGTGTAATGACATTTTTAATTTTATTTAGCAGTTTAAAGCTGCAATGGACTCTGACATTAATAACTTGTACTCAAATACCTTAAATTCCATCTGCAACCTCTTCCGACATATCTTTTTTAAATTAAACCCACATTGTATGAGAAAGCACACATGTAAACATTCTGAAATTAATTCCCCAATTTTTCAAAGTGCAGATGTTGTTGCGGTATTACTGCTGCACACAGAGACCTATGCACTAAAATGTGAGATAAGATAACGTACTAATACAACCACCAGATTCAAAACAACAGTTGTGCATGTTGTCAAAACGTCAGTCTTGTCTGCTGCAAAAGCCTTAATTCCTGACTTTGTTTGTTTTGCTTTCTTCTCCTCCAACAGGGCGCCATCCCCAACAAAGAGGAAGGAGGACGACAAGAGTAAGCAGCGAGGGAAGGACAAGTCAGGAGCCCCGAAAGAAGGCGCCGACAAAGACCGGGGCCGAGACAAGAACCGCACGCGGCGCGGTGCTTCCAGTGGGAGCAGCAGGTCAGAGGCTGTATTTTTTTTGTTCTGACTTTGACTGAAGCTCAAGCGAGAGTTTAATGTTCTCGTTTACTTTGAGACAAGGGAGCATAAACAGCTGAAGTTATTATAACTTATAAATTGTTTCAGCTGTCCTAACCTCAAATCTGCTCTTGCTCAGCTCCAGCAGCAGCTCAGGCTCCAGCTCAGGCTCCTCCAGTGGCTCCAGCTCGTCGGCCTCCAGCCACTCGGGCTCATCCAGCTCCCGCTCCTCTTCCTCCTCCTCGTCCTCCTCACCGAGCCCCAGCCGCCAGCGCCACAACAACAGGCGGCGCTCCCGCTCAAAGTAAGGAATAAGTCACTTTGTTGGGTTTTTTTTTTTTTAAATAAGCAATTTGTGAATCTTGTATTTTTTCTGTATAACTGATGACTGCATGAATCTCTCACGCTGCAGACAGGGAACACTGATGTTATTTCATTAACGACTACAGTAGTAACTGAAATATAAATGTCCCTCTAGGTCAAAATCAGCAAAGAAGGATGACAGGGACCGGCGGCGCAGGAGCCCCACACCCAAACCCACCAAGGTCTACCTCGGCCGGCTGACCAGAAACGTCATCAAGGTGAAACCTTTGAGACCTTTTGAAGTCTTCACCTGATCCATGTCGGCTTTTATTGCATCGGGGCAAAAGGCAGCGCATATGAAAGGCAACAACAAGCCCCGAATACATATCTAGTGTTAGGAAACTGTGTTTTTCCTCATGCATAATTTAAAAAATCAAGGTGACTTTTTGAATAATTAGCTTTATGAGGTTGCAGTAACTTCACTTCCTCATTAACTTTTTAAGTTTGCAGGAGCTAAGCATTAAGTCAGTGTTGTGGAAGTGAGCCAACAGGGAAACAATTAGTGACAGAGTGTAAGAGTAGGGAGATAGAGGGACTCCATAAGTCCAAAGTTCATCTGGTTATAACACATTATTAAGCATGCTCGTAATTATTCTTATCAACCTCAGCGGACAATATTTAAGATATCTGGAACATCTGGCTGCTTGGCTCTTCAAGCCGTCCTCATATGGTATGAAGTCCCTTCATGAAGTGCTCCGGACTCCAGAATGAGGATCCTGTTCGTGTAACTGTGTCCAGATGTGACGCGTCTCAAAGCGCTCTCTTGTCGTGCCTTTTTTTTTCCCGAAGGAACACATCCAGGAGATCTTCTCCACGTACGGCAAGATCAAGATGATCGACATGCCCATGAACCGCGTCCACCCCCACCTGTCCAAAGGCTACGCCTACGTGGAGTTCGAGAGCCCCGAGGAGGCGGAGAAGGCCCTGAAACACATGGACGGAGGTAGGAGGATGTGGAGGAGGAGCACAGCTGGACTGGTTGTGTAAAGCAATGGAGATGAGACTCTTTTTCTCAAATGTCTCAAAATAATGTTTCTCTTCCAGGCCAGATCGACGGTCAGGAGATCACAGTCACAGGTGTGCTGTCTCCCACGGTGCGCCCGCCCCCCCGCAGGCTGTCGCCCCCCCGCAGGATGCCCCCGCCGCCGCCAATGTGGCGACGCACGCCCCCTCGTATGAGGAGGAGGTGAGCGCCATGTGATGAGCAGCAGTGCTTGTTTATGGAAACAAATGACGCAGATTATCCCTTAACTGCTGCTGTGTTTTGTAACGCGCTACGCTTAGTGTTTGTTGCTATGACATTCAGGCTTTAATATTTGTCAAATGTGTTATTTTTTGCTTTTTTTTCCCCTTCATGTTCTTTTTGGTCATTCTCTGTCTTTCACCATCACTCTTCCTCTTCTCTCTCTCTCTCTCTCTCTCTCTGCCTCTCTCTTTCTGCCTCCCGCCCTCTCTCTCTCTCTCTCTCTTTCCCTCTCTCTCTCTCTCTGCCTCTGTCTTTCTGTCTCCCCCTCTCTCTCTCTCTCTCCCCCAGGTCTCGGTCTCCACGGCGTCGCTCTCCGGTTCGTCGCAGGTCTCGTTCGCCCGGCCGCCGCCGGCACCGCTCACGCTCTAGTTCCAACTCCTCCCGCTAGTGAAAAAGGAAACTCCCCCCTCCTCCTCCTCCCCCCTCACTGGATCTGCTCCTCTGCTGTGTCCTCGGTGTGACACGTGGTTAATCATGAACCATTTCATGACGAGAGCATGGACGCCACAATCATTGGATGGTAGCCCACCGTCATATAGTGACCTCATGTCAGCATGGAGGAAATCATCTACCGTGCTCAGATTGTGGACGGTGTCTGTTCCCATCGCTGAACCCGTCTTAAAAGCATCCTGCAGGACATTTATGGCAATCTGTATTCTCTGAAATCCACCGGCCCAGAAGTTCACACTTAGCTCTGTCTAGTGTAATAAAATACTATTACTACATTTCAGATGTTAAATGGTGCTACTGGTCATAATTTTGGTTTAAATCAGTACTGTGTTTTTAGAACCGTCCCTTCTCTAACCCTCCTGTTTATTTGTGAGTGATTCTCCAGCATTACTTCTCATAGTCAACTATAAGGGCAGCTATACGAGTGAAGTACCAGTTAGCACCATGTGTCTGCGCCATTAGAAATCTGAAAATGACACACAGTCATCATTTCATTGTCGGTAAAATGAGGTCGGAGGGTAGTTGCGTTATTACTGGCTCGTCAGGATTTCAGCTCTTTTTCCAACTGATTCTTTTATTGTGTCACACTGTGACCTTCTGATGTAGACATTTGTGGTTTTAGTTTTTCCCTTGAATCTTGTTTTGTGTAGCTGGCTAATGGAGTGACAATAAAATTCATGTTTTGGACTGTAAAAAAAAAAAAAAAAAATCTGTCAGTGACTCAACTACATTACACCATTATTCAATTCAGTATGTCAAACCTTTTATCTTTTTAGGGAGGAGCATGAGTGTGTTTGGCATTGCAGGGAAACATCAGTGTGCCACGCCTCTTCCCCCGAATGTAGAAATACTCATTCCCAGCAATCCGAATACAGTAGAAATCGTCTAATCCTGATAAGACATACCAGAAATAATGAGAAATACAGGACAGATCTGGCAAAAACAATATTATTTATTTATTTATATATATATATATATATATATACACACACATATTTCCTGGTGATGTGTAAGCCAGCGGCTTGCAGCTAACAGTGCAAACTACACTAAAGTGCTGAAGGATCTAACTCTCTTTGCTCATTTGCATACCACTCTCGTGTCTGTATTCATTATGGAACTGGAACTGATTAGCGTAGCTTAGCATAAAGAACAGCAAGCGTGTTTATCCCCACGTGTCCAAAGTTCAAGAATAGGTCTGCCAGCGCCTCTAATGCTCACCGTGTCATATCTAATTAGTTTAATCCTTCCAAAAATCTAAATGTTGAAAAAGCCAGTTGAGGTTTTGGAGGAAGTTATGTGCTGTAACAATTTGCGTCTCATTTAACTCTGCAAAATAATGCAGAATTGTGACTAACATGTATTTGTTTCATTATATTTGAAGAGTAGCCCCAACACGTCTCATAACAAACACATTGCAGCTATGCTGCCGGTGAAGCTACAGGCACTGATATGACTGCCTGTACGGCTGCTACTACCTTTATAACTACTGCTGGTCCAAAAACAGAAGACTGAGCGATACAGAAGCTCTGAAAAAATAAAAGTCTGACTTCAGTTTGAACCATTCAACTTCCTGCGTGGAACTCTCCCTAGTGACTCAGTAACAAAAGGGAAGTCTCTGTAGAAGGACTGTGGTGTTTGCCTGGCCTGCTGCTGCTCTGTGGCAGCAGCAGATAAACATGTCAGTCGGTTCAGGGAAAACAGCAGGTCGGCCCTCCAACAGCAAATCCAGATGTTTAGGCCACCCGTCCCTGCAGCTGTCCCTGAGCACACATCTACGACAAACACTCCGCCTCCTCAGACACATGATTCAACAGATGTTTGTTCAGTGAGTTTCCTGATATCAGGCTCCATTATTCACCACCACTGCTACGACTACTACTACTACGTCTCCCTACAGAGTGACACCAGGAACCCAGGATGCCTTTTTACAAAGGGTGTCTCGTGTATTTAACTGTGTTGCTGATTCTCCCCGAACAAGGTGAGTGTGGCTTTACTAGTGACTACTAATAGAGTCTTTTCATGGCAGCTGAGAATAGCAAGCGGAGTGTGAAATAGCATGTGTGTAAGCACAGATTGAAGAAGAACGAGAGGGTTCATCACTCTCAACTGTCATGTTCATCTCACCTAATTTAAATGGAGAACGAGATCATATGAAATTGTATAATGTAAAAAAAAAAAATTTTTATTTTCATACAGTGACAGTATGTATCTCAGCACTGGCAATACTAAATGTTATGATTTCTTTGCAAAATGGATTTTTGGTTTGTTATCCACCAAATTTTGAGGCAAATTAAAAAAACAGATGTGGATTCAAGTCTGCACAGGACTTTAGAACAGAGCAAATGTTTCCACACTCAACATAAGATGAGATACACAGACAACAAGAAAAGGGCTTTCTGATGTAGCTGGAGGGAAAACAAGAAAGCTCAATCATGGAGGAAGTTGTGTGTTCAAACAGAATGATATATTAGGTTTAGAGGCATACAAAGTTAATGAAAAGACACAAATGTATGTGTGTATGGAAAATGTTTCAACTTTTACTGGGGGGAACTAATCCCGGGCTAGCTTGCTGAGCTAGCTAATTTAGAAGTATTGTTTGTACAGACAGAACACTGTCTGTGTGGGGCAAACAGAGGGCTGCAGGACCCTTCAACACACTGGTTCTCAAACTGTTTCTGTCACGCTCCACTTTGGAGGAAGACAAATGTTAACTTTCTGAAACTAAATACCACGCCCATGAATTTTGAAGCTTTTATGTGTCTTAAACATGACGGTTGATAACAAAAGGCTAAACGTCATCAAGCCAAACACTAGTCCGCCTTTAGCGCTGTAGTCGTAGCGTTAGCTTTTTAGCTCTGTCTTTTGTGTTTACTCTTGTGAAGATTATCTTGCTGAGCAAAGCATGCGAGTATCCACAGAGCTTATTTTCTGTGATACTCCAAAATCCAATGGAAGTCCATATCTTTACAGCTGCAACACAGCTATTCCAACTGAGGACCACAGAGACTATGAGTCAAAGGGAGGAGATTGAATCCAAGCCGTCATTCGGTCAGTACACTTCCCAGATTTGTGTTCTTCCTCAGAATATGTTCTTCCTCATAATATTGACAATGTTATTAATGTTTTTCTGTGTGTTTTTTTAGGCCGTCCTCAGTGTTACAAGTCTTGGCCCAGAAGTTCAGGAATTATCCATCCCCCCTGCTGTTCGGAGGTCTCAACGGCCCACATTAATGAAGCTTTTGTTTCCTGCTTTGAACAGAAAGAAAACACTGCTTCTCACTGTGGAGTGCACGCATTCATGTAAGGAAGAGTACTCATTCTAACACAAGCCTCATTTCATGTCAGCGTTAAGCGCGTGGTTGGTCGCTTTTTGGAGAAAATATCCGATAGGCCTTCTATAGGTTACCTTCCCAAACAAACAGCAGGATAGTTTCAGCAGGGTTAGGGTTAGCGCTCACTTATACTACAGTCACTAGGAGGCAACATCAAAGGTCAGTCAAATGAAACTCTAACCGAAGAACAAGTTGGAGGTATCTGTGACCAGGAGCAATTATTTTCAAACAAATATTGAATTGTTTCTGTGTCTAATTTGTCTTTGCTACTCCACAGTTTTACCACCGTGAACCAAACGCCCTACTGCGTGGATCCAGAAGCCAAGTGGCTCAGCAGGAGATTCCAAAGGTTACAAAGAGTAAGTTTGGAAGACACACTTTCAGTTCAACAAAATGTCACAACGGAAAGGGTTCAAAATAAGTAATGAGCAAATCTTGGTGGTGATTTTTTTTTTGTGTTTGTGTATCTTTTTTAAATTTGTCCCATACTCCATATTCTCACAATAACAACACTCTTAGTGACATTTTTAGGAAAATCAAATGTGGTAAGAAACACTCTTTAAATGTTGGACCTTTCATTTTCCCATATTAACCTGATATTAACCTGTTTTCTCCACAGAAAGGGATATGTTGCTACATCCTACAGGCACAATGAAGATGTTGCATCACGACGTTTACTCATAAAGCCTCACATTTACCGAATTTATTTTTTTGGAAATGTGAGAAAAATGTCCATTGTTTTTAATTCACATCAAGATACTAACTATAAATATGATTTTGCGGCAGTTTTAACATGTTCAGTACAATAAGAGGCCTTTTTTTTTTATCGTATCGTGCCTTCAAGGACAGGTCTGGTGGTATTCTGTATTGTTCTTATGAGGAGTGACTCCCATGAAAAGACCAACAGTGAATTCATCCTACTAACAAGTATTTCCTGTGTAGCCAAACCCTGACAAAGCATATTCCTGTGTGGCAAATAACTCCTTTGTTTCCTAAAAAAAATTAATTTAAAACACATAAGGCACAGCTTGTTCCTTCATCACATCTTTATTTTGAGTTTTCAGCTGAAAATAGTCCCCGACAAAACCGCAATATCCTCCAGTTTGAACAATGTTTCCTAAAATCTGCAGCGCCCAGCTCTTTGAGGAAAATACTTTGAAAAATAATATTAAGAGACAGACCAGCACAATATTGGTTTTGGATATTTTGTAGGATTTACCAAACAAAATAGATGTTACCAGTCATATGCATGCCAAATTTGACACATTGAAGGGCCTTCCAGTGAGTCATTTAAAGGCACTTGAATATCACAGAGTTGTATGGAACCTTTTACTACATCTCAGAGGCAAGCATTGTACTTTTTACTGCGCTACATTTGTCTGACAGCATTACTTTTAAGATTACAGATGTTCAAGTACTGTCTTTTTTAAGTTGTAGACTCGGTTTCAGCGTACAGTTTTATGTATAATCCTTAAAGTTTTAGTGAAATGAAAGTTTATTTTTACATCTTTAGCTTCTATAGTGTGGCATGTTACAAGAGATTTAAATGTGTGGTTTAAATACTCTATCACATTTGATTGGATACTTTCTTGCTCACAGCTAAATAAATGAAAGAGATTCTGATATAAAAAAAAATGTGTTTTGTTTTTATTGATTTCTTATTTCACTTATGTCTTTAATGCAGACATTAAAATAAGACCACTTGTATCCTAACTGATCATCATGGAATAACTCTACCAGCAGGTGTCCTCATTTTGACTGCATCACATGAGTCACTTTAGTTCAAATACAAAACATTTATTGACATGCCAAAATAGCATCTCCATATATATATATATATATATATATATATATATATATATATATATATTACATCTTATATACACACATGTAGGACTGATAGTTTGTTCTCTGTGACAAACTAAGACCTCAATATAAAAACCACTAGCAGTCCTCCTGCTAGCCCACGTTCTCAAAGTCTCTGGAGTCATTCGTCTCAGCTTCACTCGTCTCAGTCTTTGCCCTTAATCTGCTTTTGTAGGACTCGTGTTGCCATTTTAGGAACAACAAATGCTCCGGTACGTTGAGTTCACAGCAACACCATCCTTCAGTATTTGTTTTTTCCCCCCCAAACAACGGCTGTGGTGGAGGAGCAGGTCAGGGTTTAGGGTCTCCGTCTGCTTGGCTGGGAGGAGGATCCATCATGTCCTTGAAACCCAGTTTGGTCAGAGGCTCCTTGGCCATCAGCTGACTGGAGAAAACACACAAGACAGCAACACATTAGTGTTTAACTGCATCGAGTCAGCAGACATGAGGATTATTAGGAGGTGCACGAGCTTCTCACTTGTCCATGCGGCATTCCAGGTAGTCCTTGGACTGCAGGCGGCACAGGGAGTTGTCGAAGTTGTTGTCTTTCAGGCATTTCATAAAGGTCTCCTTAAAGGCTTTACACTCTCCTGGAATAAGGCACATGGCGTTAGACGTTTTATTCCTCGACATGGAGCAAGATATCTCTAGATTAAAATGTAAAAAACAACGACTAGCTAATGTATATCAAAGAGCTCTGGGTAGAAGGAAGACAGAAGCAAGAGGAACCTAGACAACAAACAGGACCGTGTCCTAGCTTACCGAAATGGTCCAGAGGGAACGCGCCTTTATCGGGAGCCCGAGGTTTAAAACTCTTCGACCCGAAATTCATGGCGGTAGACATGTTGTTTTTATGTTTGTTTTTCTTTTAAAATAAAGAAGAAGCTGCTAGTCGTCTGTAAAGTACTCCAAATACGAAGTCCGCAGCGACACAGCTGCGTGACCCTGTTGTCGCGTAAATATGACGTTTCTGTTCGCCTCAGACATCAGCAGTCGATTCAATTTTCGACTAAATCCAAATGCATCCATAACTTATCTAAATATTAACAAAGTTGGGTTTACTTTTTTTATTGATAGACTAATAATTTTAAAAAAGCCCATTCAGACACATTTGTTATCAGTGATATTGGGCTGAATGATGAAATATTCTGATGAGAGAGAACCACAAAGTCCAGAAAAATAAATAATAACCCCGTAAATTCAAGGAAAGCCTGTTAACAATACACTATATGACACAACATGGCCCAAAGATAAAAAAAAAAAAAGGATCTCAATACTGTCTCGAGAAATATGCCTACAAAATAAATGTGAACTCATAGCCTATAATAAGTAAAACATTCTATGAATGACTTTTTCTGGTTTTATTTTTGATGATTATGATTAGGATTGTTTTGATTATGATGGTTATAAATAGTAATAATAATTATAATATTAGAAAAATAATCGTATAAACTGGCGTACACTGATATGGAACATACCAGATTAAATAAATAGTCTGTAAAGCATAGAAATAGAGAATACTCCTGTACAATATACCTTTTTATAATACAACATATAATATAATACACAATATGGTACTCTAAGAATGTGAAAAGGCTTCCCATGAATTGAAAACCTGTAGTTGAAAACCCCTAAATAAAAAATTAATTAAGTCAAATAAAGTGCAATATTCACTCTCTATAATGCTTTATTCTGCTTTATTGTTGTTGTTTTGGAAGCAGGAGGAAGTCCCGGTGCTGTGGAAGACGTCGTGCCTGGTTCCTGTACCAAAAAAGCCGACACCATCTGGCCTCAATGACTACCGACCAGTTGCCCTCACATCCCATGTGACGAAGGTGCTGGAGAGGCTGGTCTTGGCCCACCTCCGACCGCAGGTGAAATCATCACTGGACCCTCTGCAATTTTCATACCAGCCTCACGTGGGAGTGGACGACGCCATCATCTACCTGCTGCAGCGAGCTCAGTCGCACCTGGATGGAACCGGTGGCTCTGTGAGAATCACTTTCTTTGATTTCTCCAGTGCATTCAACACCATCCAACCAGTGCTACTGATTGAGAAGCTGCGGGTGGTGGGGGTTAACGCATCCACCGTCTTCTGGAGCACTGACTACCTCACAGGCAGACCACAGTTTGTCCGACTGGGCCGTGTGCTGTCTGACACGGTGGTCAGTGATACTGGAGCCCCGCAGGGAACTGTTCTGTCTCCCTTCCTGTTCACCTGATACACCACTGACTTCCGCTGAGAGTTCTGGGAGAGGATGTGGACATGGTGGAGGAGTACAAGTACCTGGGTGTCTCCATCAACAGCAGACTGAACTGGAAGGCCAACATCAACGCTGTGTACAAGAAGGGGATGAGTCGACTCTTTTTCTTGAGGAAACTTGGATCCTTCAACGTGTGCAGCAAGATGTTGGAGATGTTCTATCAGTCTGTTGTTGTGCACTGTACTTCTCCGTAGTCTACTGGGGGAGCAGCATTGGAGCCGGAGACACCACCAGACTTAACAAACTGGTTAAGAAGGCCGGCTCCATCACTGGCTGCAAACAAGACAGGTGGTGGAGAGGAGGACACTGAAGAAACTATTATCCATATTGGATAATCACCCTCTCCACCACCTACTGCAGGGACATGTCATAAGGACAGATACAGGAGAACGTTCCTGCCCTCTGCTATAACACTCTACAATAAACCACCTCTAGCCAAATCTTCCTTCAAATGACTATAACACCGCTACACTGCTGTTGCCGCTGTTGGCGATCTTTTGCACGACTGTTTAGTTTAGTTTTCCTACTTAGTTAATTCATTTCATCATTCATTCATTTATTACATTTTTTCATATTTAAATCTAATACCTCTCATATATTTGTTCCTGTTGTGCATCATCTCCAAACGATTTATTGTATAAATCAACTATAATCAATGTGGATTTCAAAAGAGATAGGTGTAATTAAATGTGCTCTGGTAGTCCACCGCTGGATGTCTCACTTTCATAAGATATGAGGGGCGGAGAGGAGGGAAGACGAGACGGGGAGGAGGTGATGGAAACGTAAAGGCTTGATTATTATGCAGTCAGTGAGACTCAGAGAGAGAGAGAGAGAGAGAGAGAGAGAGAGCGCACCGGCTCGGATCTTCCAGTCTCGTCCTGTCTTCCCTCTCCACTTCAGATTGGAGGTGACAGGTGACCGAACAGTCGGTCTGTCTGTCTGTCTGTCCGTCGGACTCCAGCAGCGGATGTTTTTGGTCGGGCTTCTTCTCACCGCGGCGAGGCTGGACGGATAAACACCCACCATGTCGCTGGAACCGGAGGGGAACAACCGGCTCCTGCAAGACGTGCTGGCGAGACCGGGGAACGGAACGTGCGCGGACTGCGGCAATCCAGGTAGGCAACCCCCCCCCCTCCCAACCCGAACCCCGCCGTGGAGAGCCGAACCGAGTCGAGCCAGTGGTCCCGGTGTAAGCCGGTGCATGCAGCCGCAGTTGCTCTAATGCGTGTAAGATGCTGTGTTCAAGGGGTGGGGGGGTGGGGGTACAACCGGTGCTCCAAAAACCCAAACACGCCTCAGTGAAATTTGGTCCAGAAATTATTTCTTTGGCCTGGCAGGACACATCTACACCCATTTTTTTTGCAGGTATAATAAGGCCTTTAAGAGACTGGACTCTGGACTTCAGTCAGAGCCATAAGCACATAAAACACTCATGTTGTGTGTGTGTGTGTGTGTGTGTGTGTGTGTGTGTGTGTGTGTGTGTGTGGCTGTGTGACTGTCATTGTGTGTGTGTGTGTGTGTGTGTGTGTGTGTGTGTGTGTATGTGTGGCTGTCATTGTGTGTGAGGGTGTGCACAGACACGTCAACTTTCCCCTCCACAGCTATTGTGTGTGTGTGTGTGTGTGTGTGTGTTTACTGGTGTTGTGGTCTGTTGTCATCATGTTCTACACTGTCAGCAACACCAAGCAGCCTGCTCACTAATTATCGGTGTGTGCATGTTTGTTTTTCATTTAAATGGCCCTATTTTATTTAAATTTTAATCAGGGCTATGTTATTCTCCATTAAGCAGCTTCATCCCTTTCTTCATTTCTCCATCCTTTCTCTCTCTCTCTCTCCCTCTCTTTATCCTCTCCCTGTGCGCCTCCCCTCAAATACCCTCTCTCCCCTCCTTTTTCTTCTCACTGAAAAATGGCAATAAACCAGTGAGTGGCCACAGAGGCTCCAGTCCGGGCCGTGCGCCCAGCGCTTGGAGCCGAGCCCGCCCAGGATGCCTGTTCCTTGGCCCTGGTTACGGCTCCTCTGAGGACTGGCTGTTTGGGAGCAGCTTCTGGAGCTGGAGGCGCCCTCGCGGAATTAGATAGCATTGTTCTGAGCGGAGGACACTTGAAGAGGGATTTCATTTTGTACAGAGGATGTTATCTCGTCGTGAAATAAGCAGAGAAAAATGGCGTTCATTATGGTGGGTGCTGTGTGTGTGTGTGTGTGTGTGTGTGTGTGTGTGTGTGTGTGTGTTGACAAGTAGCTTTAAAGCATCTGAAATTTTCATATGGCCTTTTGGTTGTCGGTACCATCAATTTACACAACGCAGTTCAACCTATAGCCAGGTCATTCACACTTGGTCTGAAATATCTCCAGAATTATTGCATCATAAATTGCCATGGAACTTGTTCGACATTCATGGTTCCCAGAGGATGAATCCTACGAATTTTGGTGATCGCCTTTTCCTCCAGCACCACCAGCAGTTAACAGTCAACAACGATTGGATGGATTGCCATGACATTTGGTACAGATATTCATGGTCCTCACAGGTTGAATTATAATCTCGGTGATCCTTTCATTTTTCCTCCAGCACTATCATCAGGTCAAAATAAACCAATACATTTGTGACCCAAAAGCTGTAAACTGATGACACTCCCATCAACGCCAGCTGTACTTTGTTTTTAATGCTAATTAAAGCTTCTCTACACAATATTCACAGCATTCATATGGCAGCAAACAACAATTTGTAATCTAAAGATATAGGGGGAGTGATGTCTACCTGAGCAGAGAATGAAGTAGCTCTCTCTCTCTGTGTGTGTCTGTCGGCACTTTCGGCGTAGTTTGCACTCTTAGCGCTGTTAGCACCGTTAGCTGCGAGCCGTCGCCACGTTGAGAGCCGTTTGGAGGCAATAGATATGCCCTAAATTTTGTATTGAGCACCTTTAACAAATATAGCATGCTAAGACACTAAACTAAGTTTGGTGAACATGGTAACCATTACACACGCTAAACACCGGCATGTTAAATCTGTGAGCATGTTGCTTTGCTAGCGTTGGCATTTAGCTAAAAGCACCACTGTGCTTTAGTACAGCCTCGCAGAGACAGCTACGGACATGCATGGCCTTGTTGGGGTAAAATTGGCATAATTACCGATACCCATATGGCCTTTTATTTGACCTAAGCTGTTCTGCAACGATCCAAAGAGCCTAGAGGAAACATGGGCTCTGAATATTCATCAGTTTGTGCGGGGCCGGTGTGACGTTTTCCCCTTTACAATTATTACATAATCAAATTTAGCCCTGGTGAAGCAAAGGTGGGACAGATGTCCTGTGGTGTGCAGCAGCTGTGGGATAGTCAGTTAAGCTGGTAACTGACCGGTGAGTGATCACAGCTAGGTAAATCTCAGCTAATGAAGTGACTCATGCTCTCTTATCCGTCAACAAGTGCTTGGTGGCCAATAGTTACAGTATAACTTTGGTTGAATCCAACAGCTGCTTTCATCCATATTTGCACAGATGAAAAGCGTCAGGATAGGCGATTCATCAACCAAACGCAACCTTTCTCCAGCCCTCTGCTACCAGACCAGGCATTCCCAGGCTCATAATTCACATCTCGTCATGCCGGTCAAGATATGAATTATTGATGTTGGCTCGGCGGCTCCGTGTCCCAGGCGGGGACAGGACCTTATCTCAGTGACTTTTTCAGAAAAACATCACAGTTTCATTACAGCTCAAAACACCACATGCCATCTGAACACAGCAAAAGTAAATTGGCAAACATGCAGTGTGCTAGAGTAGGTGTGAGCTAAGGATACTTAGGAAGATGTAAGGAGGACAGTGAAGCAGGGTGGAACCCTTAGTGCAGACTTATGTATACTTTCTACTGATGAGCCTACTAGGTAACTGCGAAAACACTTTTTAATGTCACAACTCAGACACATTGCATTTTACACTATTGCATGTGAATCTGCAGGCTTCCAGAGCAAAGACAGACTATCACATCATCAACAGTGACCTGGCTGTCCTCCCTCACCCTTGTTCAATCTTCCCATCACAGACACAACATCCATTAACCGGACAGAAACCCTGCAGTAATTGGTCTGAAGACACACAAAGTGGCAACACAGCTTGTGTTTTTTTTCTTTTTTCCCCCCATGCTTAGTCATTCTTACTCTGCCCTTCCTTACCTTTGCGTTTTTTTTTTATCCCCCTATCTTTTTCTCTGCTGGTGTGCTCAGATGAGACCGCTCAGAGCCAGGAGCCGGGAGCTTATACGTCAGGGTTTTCTCCGTAGCTCAGCAGCGTTGTAGTTCTGCCCTTCGCTAAGGACACGCGAACGAGCGATTCCCTCCGGAGAGAAGCCTCAGCATATCCTCTGAGGTGTGAAGAAGGTGTTTGTCGATCAGCAGAAACAGCAGGAGCTATGATGAGATAAGAGGAGGTATAGGCTCCTATATGGCAGCCTGTTCATGGCTTTCCAAACTGTTTTTCAATTGGTTTTTTTGGAGGAAAGTATGAGAAAACAGAAAAAATGCTGCCTTTTCCCATTGTAACTCAGTGTCTTAATAAATAAAAAAATAGCCCTCGTCATTTGTAGCATCGGTAATGTGTTTGTCTCACGCAAATTGAGACTTTTTTTTCTGAGGCTCCTGTCTGTACATAGATGTTTTGTCTTGTTTTATTTAGTCTTTATGAATATTCACTGTCAACTTACATTTGTAGGAATATGTGTTTCTCAGCCATAGCACACCTACAGTATTCAACCTTTGTGACCTCCCCATGCAGTAAATTGATGGATGCACCTCATGCTCAAATCCCCGTGATACCTTTCGTGAATAATGTTGTGAAATATGCTACTGTACGTTTTCCCGAGGCAACTTCTTCAAGTTGCCCTCCCATCCCGCTGTAGAAGGCAGAGGTATGATCACGTTGTCCTGTTTAAAGTGTGGCAGGTTGCGTTCCCACATCATTTTTCCCCCTCGATATGCATAGGGTTTATTCTCGCAGATGCCAGTTCAGTGAAAGGAAGTCGTGCACACGATTCAAGCTAGATTGAATCGAGGGAACAGAGAATCCTGAAGTAGCCGTTTTACGTGGAGCCGTATGCACCCAGTTCACCACCAGGAAGTTGCCCTTAAAGTTGGTGACAAACTGGAGAATCTCAGTGGTAATCAAACCTTTTTTTAAAGGGGTATTCAAGTCAGAGAAATTACAACAGATGGAGATGGACCTTTGTTTATTTTAAGATTAGCATTTCTGGTGTATCTTCATCCATAACATTTGTCATCCAAGAGGCTTCTAAGTTAGCTAGCGTTGACCAATCAGTTGGACTGACTGTCGTAAAACTGAGTATCATCCGCATAAGAGGTGATATTTATTCTGTAAAAACAAGACAATGTTAGGTCCACTGCAGGCTCTTGAGGGATGGATACTCAAGTGTATGGATGAGCTGTTATCATCTGTGATGTACAGTATTTGATAGAATGAAGCTAAATGAAAACAGCGATGCCTCACGAATACCGCAGCTTACAAAAAGAAAAGGGGGAAGATCTTATCAAATGCTTCACTTTTAAGGAAGGAAGGAGGTCACACCAGTAGTTGGGTTCATTTGGTCTGGACCAAGGGAACACATGATACATTGTTGTATTTCAGTTCAAACATGAAGTTGTACGGACTGGGTTGAACCGTTTTACCGATTGTCATCCTGCATCATCAGGACCCACGTGGGGAAATCAAATTCCATTCAAATCAGTGTCGCAGAGCTCACGAAGAAACGACTGAAGTATTACGAGTACCATGAGACTGCAAATTAGCTGCATGTAATGATGAGTAATGACACAGGACTGTACACTGTGCTCACTCAGATGCAAACATTGGGGAACACATGGACACGCACACGAGGCGTGTGGAATCGCTGTCACACACTTTCTAATGGACTTACTGTACTGACATAATAGGATTCAAGCACAGCGGTTTAAACAGCTTTTGACATCTTAATCCCTCCCGGAACAGATTTCATGATCAGCAGATGGATTTATTAGTAGGTTAGCTTTTGAAATCTGCTGTCATAAAATCCTGGGGTTAGCTTGTTTGCTTTCACACCACAGACGCGCCGCACCAAAGTCCGCTTTAAAGCAGACCGAGACCCACCTTTTTAAGTGGTCTTTGTTCAGTTGTTGATCCGTAACCAGCTTTCACACCAGCATAACGAACCGTACAACCCGACGAAACGCTCCAGGGTTCGGTTAAATCGGAGGTGGAGGAGGGGGAAGGAGCTGCGGTAGTGACCAGAGTTTGAAGGAAGGTACAAACGAGACCACTGAGGGTGAAAAAAAAGGATTTGTTTTCTTTTTAAATTACACTTAACAAACAAAACAGGCTGTTCAGAGTCGAGGATTGCAGGCATGATATGCAAATTTAGCAAAAGTAAATCCAAAGCACTCTGAGTTCTCATTACAGTGCGTCTGTGTCAGGGTGTAACATGAATATGCAAGACACTTGAAGCATAACTCAGATGTTATACAGCTGTGTGAACGGGAATCAAGAGGAAAACATGCACACACCACGCTAGCAACACAGGAAATCAATTAGGAAAACACCGTGAGAACCCATTCTCACCTATCTCTCTCTCCGTGGTAGCAAGTGACATAACATGAACTGAAGCTATACACACACAGACACTATTCAACAGGTTCAAGTGGAATCCTGTGTGTTGTGTACAGTATTTAATGTTGCAAATATATGAAAACTCAGCCTTTGGTAATGAGGAAGAACCTTGATGATTTTCTCGCGAAAGCCTTTGGCATTTTCTCAGTTTTTTTAACACAGCCAGAGCCACGCTGAAGTTAAACAAAAGTTGAGTAATATACGAGCACTGTTGCAGAAAACAATAGCCTGCGCTAGTGCCCTCAGGGGTTTAGCTGAGACATGAGAGGGTCACAACCTCTGCTGGCCCCCACTGTCTCGTCATTAACCCCCACCGTGAAGCAGCCACCGTCAGCCCGACGTGTACACGTCCAGACATACGAATGAAAAAGAAAAGTGCCAGCGATTGCTCCAAGGCACAGGGGCTGCCATTGTATCAACCCCCCCCCCCCTTCCCCGTCATTCATTTATCCAGCATCTGCCCTGCAGTAATGCCAGAGGGCCTTCTTTCTTCAACCTTATGCGGTCGGAATCAAAAGCTCTGTTGTCTCTCCGACAAACGAGCCGCGAAACTTTTTTAAATTCATTTTGTTCCCCTCAACAGTTCCTCGGAGACGCAGCAACAGCAGCTCTTTAACAAACAGCATATGCACCGCGAAACAAAACAGCGGAGTCACACTACATCAGGAGTTCTCCACCTGCTGTTCACTATGACGACTGTGCATCTGTTGTTCCCAGCAATCCTGTTGCGAAACATCTCCTATGAACATGTAGAGGGAACCCTGTGTGTGTGTGTGTGTGTGTGTGTGTGTGTGTGTGTGTGTGTGTGTGTGTGTGTGTGTGTGTGTGTGTGTGGTTAGTCAGTCATGCGGCCACAGTAATCTCCATGAGTGCTGTCTGCTTCTCCATAAGGCCTGACTCAGACAGCGATGACCTAACCGCCGAATGTCTGGTTGTGTGTTTTTGTGTCAGCAGGGTTGTGTGTAGGTGTGTATTTGCGCGTGTGCGTTTGTGTTGCTGGCAAAAAAAGAAATAATGAGATGTAACAAATAAAAAAAAAAAAAGCAAGTGGTTTGATTTGTTCGCATCAAAGCGCCATCCCCGGCGCTTTGTGCTTGATCGCAAGCCAGGATGATTAAAAGATGAGTTGACATTTATAATAAAAAAAAAACATTTGCAGAGGTGTCATGGGTTAAGAGAGGTAAATCGAAGGAAGATTATCGTAGATGCCAGCAACGCCCCTGGGGGATCTTTTGCGCTCACATCATCTCTCTGCTCAATAAAGAGCCCGCACTCTTCCTCCCTTCCCTTCCTCCGTGCCTCCTACCTCTCCTCCTCCATCGCCTCCTCATCTCCTCTCCCCTTGCTGCTCTCCATCTCCTCGCTTTTCTCCACCCCCCCCCCCTCTCCTTTGACTCTCAAATGATTCCCATGAGTATCACACACACTCTCGCCGTGCATGCACATGTATTCACCGCGCTGAGGAGGGCCTCCTTGAGAAATGGCAGCTGCAGAGAGAGAATGTGGCGACTTCTGAGTGCTGCTCGTTGACGACATGCTGCTCTCAGCCGCTTGAGCCACGCATACACTATGCATGCTAACACGTGCTAATATACACACACACACACATATTCCAACATCCCGGATGGAGCCTGCCTGATACATTGTAAAAGTCCGTCTTTGCCACAACTCCTAAATATCTGCATTTAAAGGGATTCTTATCAAAAATGTTTATCTTAGCTTTTGATTCCAAAAATATATAAGTCTAGCTATTGGCTGGCATAACATCAGGCAAAAAAAAAACCTTTTCCTCAAACTAACTAAGTCGTTTTGTTGCCTCAACCTAACTAAGTTGTTTCCTGTGAGGATGGAAGTTTATTTTGAAAAGACTGTGTGCATGTAATGATTGACACTTGTGACCGGACCTTCGTAGGAAAACACACAAAAAATTCAACTTAACTTTTCTGTAAGATATCATAGGAATCGTATGAGGATACGTTGTGTAGACCCGTAGTGTAGTTTGTCTATAGCCTAACGTTAGCTTTTTTTGCGATGTCATCCTTGCAGCCCTCTATGCAGCATTGACAAGGCTCGAATGAATGTCATGCTTGTGAACCAAAAAACTAAAGAAGACGTTAACGTTTCTATGTGTGCTGAAGCAATCCACTGATAAGGACATCCACAGAAATTTCATCAGCGACAGTTTTGATAATCGATTAATCGTTTGGGATTCATTCAGCAACACGCCTCAGGGTGTTTAGTCACGCTAGCAGCTCCGTGAGGCTTTGCTTCCACACAGGGGTCTTTCTTGTAGATGTTGAGATATTTCACTGGATGACTTTGACACAGATGCAAAGTCAGGAGATCACTGCAGTCAGTTGGCCTCTGCCAAATTTAATGCCAATCTGTCCAACAGTTGCTGAGATATTTCAGTCTGACGTGAAGCAGTGGGCCGACTGACCAAATGACATTGCCGTCAAGTCACAGCGCTAGCGTGGCAAAAAATACCAAACTGTCACTGCTTTCAACGTCCTAAAATGTGAAGATTTACTGTTTTTCTCCATTTTACGTTAAATCAAATTGATGATCTTTGGGTTTTGATGTTTGATCAGACAAAACCAAAAATGTCAAGATGTCTACTTGGACTCTGGAACTCTTACCAACAGATGAATTGGCAGTGAAAATGCATAAGTGGCAGCAAAGTGATCCGATATACGACTTAATAGGAAGCTGTTTTGATCCTTTGCCCTTGATCATCCTCCTGCAGATCGACCTCTTGCAGCCTTGTACTTTCCAACATCATTAATGCCATATGATGAACTCATTTATATGGTTATTAATCAGGTTGCATGTGATGGATGAATACGTTAATTATTTGTTTATTGAACTGATTTAAGTTTTCAGTTCATAAAATGTCACAGAAATGTCACAGAAATGTCACAGAATGGTCACAACTTCCCAGAGTGCAATTTTACATCCAACCAAGTGTCCAAAAGCCATTAAATATTACATTTACATAAAATGCTTCTTTTTATTTTCCCACTGAGCTTTAATTTCCACCAATACGATTTTTTTTTCAGTGCAAAATTCCAAATCTGCATATCTCTCTCTCTCTCTCTCTCACTCATTTACTCTCTCTCTCTCTCTCACTCACTCACTCACTCACTCACTCACTCACTCACTCACTCACTCACTCTCTCACTCACTCACTCACTCACTCTCTCACACTCTCTCTCTCTCTCTCTATCTCCCCCTCTCTCTCTCTCCCCCTCTCTCTCTCTCCCCCTCATTTCCCGACACTTAGCTCTCACTACACCCTGTCTTTGTCTCTCCGTCACCCTCTCTGACACTCTGCGTCCCTGGCTTTGCCAGCTTCACTTGCACAGACAGAATCAGAGTCTGCGTGCGATACGGTGACTCAAATGTACCTTTGCTGAACACCCACGGATGCTGCTGATGCTGCGGCTGCTGTGCCACAGAATTTTTTTCTTCTTTTTTGCACATGCTCTCTCTGACTGCTGATGAGCCTGTAGAGCTGTAGTCGAAGGGTGCGTTTAGTCTCAAGTTGGCATAAAGCATACGGTGTGTTTGTGTGAGTGCGCTTCAGGATGGTTTTGTTCTTTTCTGTTGTCTCCATTAAAGCTATTGCATGCGGGCAATTGGACAAACAACTGTGAGTGCGTCTGCATGGATGAGTGTGTATTTCGGAGTCTGGTGATGTATCTAACCTGATAACTACCTCGGCTGAGTTCTGATCAGATCTCAGGCGGTCTGTTTCCTGTCGGTAAGCTAAATAGGATTTCCCCAAAATCCCATTTCGGTGCCCTGCTCTCCTTTTATGAGGGATACTCTTGTAATATTTGCTTCATTTACTTTGCTCCTATTGTCGCTTAACAGTGCCGGCATCAGCACTTTCAGTATTTACAGCCTGAACCTTGAGCTGGTGTTCTCTTTGTTGCGGCGCTTTTATGACAAGATTTTCTCACCCCTCCTCCTTTATCTGTCCCCAACCCCACCGCCTTCCTCTCTGTCGTCCTTCTGTACCGCTTTGCCCGATTTCATTTCCTCCCCTCTCTCTCTCTCTCTCTCTCTCTCTCTCTCTCTCTCTCTCTGTCTCTCTCTCTCTCTCTCTCTCTTGCTCCTCAACCTCACTTCCCCTCCCTACACCTCCATGCTCTCTCTCTCTCTCTCTCTCTCTCTCTCTCTCTCTCTCTCTCTCTCTCTCTCTCTCTCTCTCTCTCTCTCTCACTCTCCTGCAGAGCCGGACTGGGCGTCGCTGACTTTGGGTGTGTTTGTTTGCCAGGCCTGCTCACTCCTTCACCGGAGCATCCCCCACATCAGCAGGGTCAAGTCTGTCCAGGACACGTGGGACGCCAGCGATGTGGAGGTAAGGCAGTGGTTGCAAATGTGCTATCCAAAAGCATATCTTAAAAACAGCACTTCCCCCTTCTCTTTGTCCAAATTCGTTAAGCTTAAAGCATTACAAATCTCAAGTTAAACAAGTGTTTTACCCTAAATCTGCTTACCAGCAGATAACACATTATACGTAGTCTTTTTAATCCAAACAAAAGTTTTTGTGTCAGACCGTTTCTTGGTTGAGGACCATAGTCTGTGTGTACAGTTTATGGGTGAGACCAGTTGCCTGGCAACCAGTTATGGACTCCCAAGAATCTCATATTACATTTCCCAAAATGTTGGAACTGTTCCTTTAAGAATGAGTGGTTCTTGTCTCAAAATTCTGAAGTCTGCATTCTGACTGTGTTTAAATCCCGCTACGTTCAACGTAAGATTGCATATTTAGTGTTTTTTAAATTTAATCTTTCATCATCAAGTTAGAGGGACGGTGCACATTAATAAAACGTTTCTGTAACTGTGCCAGTCGACTGCTACGAAAGATGCATGAAATACATTGAAACAGGAAAAGCATTATACATCAAAGCACATTTCCTAAAAAACAAAAATCATGAAATACTTTAAAACAAGGACAGCAATAAATAAAACATACAACAAGGCACACTTCAGGTTATTTGAATGGATTACAGCGTCACACACTTGATTGTCTTTTAACCCTGATTTGATACTAAATTTAAGTGAACAACATGTGTCACAGTCTCTGATGTGTTGGCGGACTGCATCTTATGAACAAGACAAGCGTCTTTAAATTTGATGAGATTTTCCCAGCTCAGTAAATTGTGATTTCTGCGGCGGTAACAATGGTGATTGGTGTTTTAGCTTCCTGTCAAGTACCTTACGAGCCTGCTGGTTTACCCACTGCGCAGGTTTGAGTGTCGTACAGGAGGCTTTGTGCCCAGCTAGTCAGACGATGTGACTCACGTGACATGATCACGGCATTGAAACACACTGCTGCTGCCTGAGCAGTTAGACAGTTTCTCAATTGAGTCCATGGTAACAGAGTCTGTAAACCGTAGCATTGTTTTTTTTTGTTTCTATGGAAACAAACTAGTCAGAGGACATTTTCTTAACAATGTGAATCAGGGTGAGGAAACATGTTGCTGATTTAAAGGCAGGGGGATTTTTAGAGCCGAAGCATTATTATAGCACAGTACAAATCAGTTCAAAAAATAAATAAAAATCAGCTTAAGATCGTTGCTCTTCAGCCGACCTCTGACCTCCCTTTGGAGGGAGGATCAACGAAGTACCATTCCATGAGTGAGACTGTTTACACTTTCCTTGGGTGTGTAAAAAAGAAGCTGAGCTGTTGTGTGCCGAGCAAAAGATGCACCCTTCACAAATACATCAGCAAGAAATACGACTCTGTGTGCAAAGCCGCACAAATAAATACGAGAATAAAAGGCTGTAGTCCAAACTGTTGCTCGTGCTTTGATGCGGAAGAGCGAAGTCGTCCCTCGAGTGGTTCATGTCAGCACTTTAACGCCACAAAAAGGACTTTAGGGGAGGCGATGCTGGCATGAGTCGTGAGCTAAAACAGGAGGGTGGAGATGTGGGAGGACAATAATTGGGATGTAAACGCGGGATTTGACGTCAGGGGAGAGCGAGGTATGAGGTTAAAATGTAAGAGCAATACTATGAAGTGGTGGGCGTTTAAATATAAAACCAAAACACAAGAGTATTAGTTGATTGGACGACTAGATTTGATTGCAGTGTAGGAAAAAAAACAAAACAGGGAAGGCTTTGTGTTAAATTGCCCCTGCTGTAATTGTAGGCTTTTGTTGTTCAGGCTACCGGAGCTGCACATCCACAATCAGAGGAGACGCTTAAGTCAAACAGCCACGGCCGTATTCACTTCATTATTATTCTCCTGGGGCCGTTTCCTTATGTTGGTGTGGACAAGAGTATGGCTGAAGAGCATATGAGATTTATCATTGTTATTGTGTGAAGGTGGGCATGTTTTGATTAATGAGGCCCCGGCTCTTCTGTTTTATATGAGGGAGGAAAAATCTTGACTTTCGTGGGCCCATTTGTTTGTTGCCATGCAAATTAAAAAAGTCATCGTGAATATTTGGTTATTTTGTTGAACGGTAACTGAACGTAATGCTCTGTTGCAAGCATCTCTCAGGCTGGAATAGCCCTTTACACAAAGAGAAAGCATACCGTATAAAGCAGAACTGAATATGAAATGGAGCCTGATCTTTTGCTTTGATGACATTGATATCATGTTCTAAATGTCACATAAGAGGCGTCAGATGCATCACATTTTTTCTCGAGAGGTTTGTGGTTCGGTTGAATTTTTCTGCTGCTATTTGACCTTCACAATAAAGTGCCACAGTGCTGAATCACTTCCCACCACCCCTCAGAGGATAAGAGAGGTGGGTTGGGGGATTCAGCCAGCTGGATTGGGCTCAGGGATTATCCCTGGATGAAACACACATTGGAGAGAACGAGGGAAGAAGGCAAACGCATCCCAATGCAGTGTAGCCAATTCCACAGTTAATCCCATATCTGAAGAAGTTCAGTCATACCTAATATTGTCTATGCTTAAGCACATTTGCAGTTTTGTTGTCACCATTCTCCAGGGTTTATTTCCTTGAAATGTCTGCTGTAAAAAGTGTTGGTATTTAATTTTACAATTTCTATTTTATAACGTCCTAAGGCAGCAAAGATATTGGTGTTCCTTTTATTTGATCTGATTTTATTTTGTAATCCAATTGACAAGTAAAGGAGACATATTATGTGTTATTAAAATTGCACACTGTCTGTAAAATTGGAAACATGTAGGCTTTTATCACAACTATTATATCTCTGCAGTGTAGATCCACTAAAAACTGTTATGGCTGGTATGGTAGATGTTTTTTCAGAATAAAACACCTTTTAAACTGTGTGCTATATGCTGTTAGATAAAATTGGTCACCCTGGACATGATAAATGCAGCATTGTGGAAACTACTGTATATTCTATTGAATTGTATTTAGTGTTAAATGACCAGGTTGTGTTGTGTTCTGTCTCCTTTTCAGTTGGTGGCTGCTACAGGAAACAATGCAGCCAAGGCCAAGTACGAGCAGAAGGTTCCTGCTTTCTACTACAGACCAACACACACTGACTGCAAGTAAGAGCGAGTTCTCTCAGTCGTGACTTTCAAACACAAGGTGCAGCCAGTATGATATCTATACAAGCTGTTGTCTGAAAGGAGAAGATATGTGCTAGCTGAATTAGCCTACTAATTAGCTAACAGATAACACTTTGCTAGGCTGGCTTAAGCAGTGTTAAAGACTACAGTCAGTTCTCTACTGAGCTTCAATAATGGCACCAGTGTCACTTATAGGTTGTGTGTCAATGTGTAATACAACCTTTATTGGACAAAATATCAAAGGTGACTTGTAAGTTCACTTATATTTTGACAACTGGTTCCTCTATAAATAGTAAAGAGAGAGAAAGGTTTAGGTTGGTATTGCTAACAGGAGCTAGCTGGCTCAAGCTAACCCGCATGAGTGCCTTTTTTAATGAAAGACAGCTTGACACTTGCTTCATAGTATGAAAAGCACAGGTGCAAACAATAAAATGAATGATGGAAGAGGATGGAGCCGTCGTTAATGTTATAAGTAACACCTGTGCTCTTGGTTTATGACAAGTCAAATGTATACGGAGCCGTCGACGAAAATATCCCCAAACATTTTCAGCATAGACGACCACTATAAAAGAGATGTCTGTAAAGCTGTAACATACATTTTAAAGTTATGGTGGTTTTATATTTGTAAAACTCTCCCCAGAGGTCAGAAAAGCTGTGTGACATCTCAATGTGACGTCTATGGGCTTTTTTCATTCAGTTCACTGGGCGCCATCTTTGAGTCCAGTATCCAGTTCTTACTAGATAACATCTGTTAAAGGAAAGTTTCTTTCAGGTCCAATTCTGTGGCTGGTTCAGAGAGAATTCTACAGCTTTGTTGTGAACTTCTGTCTCCACTGCGCAGTGAATAAAACTCATCTGAACCAGCCACAGAATTGGACCTGAAAGAAACTTTTCTTCAACAGTCGGGTGTTAATTAACCGCGGACACGTTACAAGCAGCAACCCCTTTCATGCGTCACACAGTCATTTGATTTATTATTCAAAGATATTAATAAGTGCAGATTTAAAGTCTCATTTCTTTATATAATTGGCCATTGTTGAGCTCCACGGTCCTATCTGAAAAAGAAAATGCTGAATGCAGAGGCGGCTACACTGCATGCTGATTAGTGCTAAATCGATGTACACCATGTTGTGCGGTGGGTTGTTTCTGTAAATGAAGATATATTAAACAGTACCGCTCACTGTGCATATCACTTTAAAAACTTCCTCTTCCTCTAAAGCGCCTATAAAAAGTATTCACACTCCCCCGTTTTTTGTGTTTTATTGCTTTGCAACTTTGAATCACAGTTCCGCTGAATAGTACAGACTTTTTCTGAACCAACAAAACATTTTATTTTACACATATAACTTTTCCTACTCTTTGGTTGTGTATGCTGAGGTAGTGACACAGATTGTCTTGGACATTTTGGGCTTCGTCCATCCGTCTCTCTCATGCGTTTGCCTCCCTTTCAACAGAATCTGATTAAAATAGACACAAACAGAACTAAGACTGGTAGAGTGAGAGAAAGCTGCCATGGTCGGTGCCATGGTTGTCTGTTCGCGTTCACTCATTCGACTCCCCTGAGTAGTCGACTCAGGGGAGGGGGGGGGGGTTGTCCAATCCGGTGTCACCAGAAGGTGTCATTCAAAGAGATATCCACTAAGAGCATGGCGCTTTACCTCCTCATGCTGATGGACCGGTTGTTTTGGAGACTGAAAGGTGGAGAGAGGTAGAGAAAGAAACGGGATGAGAGAGCTTGTTGGCATGGTGATGTGCCGAGTGTTGCCATTTTTGTTTCTCCTCACGCCGAACTGAAGAGGAAGAAGACTGTTTACAACTGAGATGGCTTCCTTTACATGCAGCTTTGGTATAAACTGTGGAAACAGAGTGTTGGAGACCATGAGGTCCAGTATTATTCTATTATTCGCTTACAACCGGGACTTAAAGTAACAATAGAGAAAAATCACAATACAAACGTTTATTGACTCAAAGCTAGGGTAACACTTCTGTTGTGTCATTTCTGTGTAGTAAAAAGTAATACTGTGTAGAAAAGGATTCACGTGTGTAGGACAGGACAGTTAGTGAGTGTGAACTGTGAGTGTGAACTGAAGTGTTTTTTGTGTCTTTTTCTGTCTCCAGGATGCTGAGGGAGCAGTGGATCAGAGCCAAGTACGAGAGGAATGAGTTTGAGTTCATCGAAAAACAGGAGCCTTACTCTGCAGGTACCCGCATACCGACATGTGTCGCATTACTACACCTGTGAAGACCCTCATCAGGGTCCACTCTGATGGAAATACGACACGGCCACGCTACTGGAATAATAATTAATGGTCTCCTCTTTGTAAAAACACTATGAAGGAATAGTTTGCTAGGTTTCATGCTTGCGCAAGCACACTAGTAGACAGAGTTTCTTTTAATACAAGGATACAAATTGGAGGGTCTGTTGTCGTGCCAATCTTGCGTTTTTTACCGTTCGATAAGCAGAACCTTGAAAACACCTCGGACAAACATTTCCCAGTGGATGCCACTCGCTGGAATTCATGACACTGTAATTGTCACTGCCAGAGAAGAGGTGTGTGTGTGTGTGTGTGTGTGTGTGTGTGTGTGTGTGTGTGTGTTTGGATTGGTTTGCAGTATTTTTGTGTAGGGTGGATGTGTGTGTGTCTCTGTGTCAACTATACATTTCACGCTGTTGAAGACGGAGCTATGTGATTGGCTCAAAGTGACCTCATTCGCTTATTGTTACGGTGGAGAACCGTGCACACACACACACACACACACACACACACACACACACACACACACACACACACATGCAGACAGAGTGCAATAATATGAGTCATTCTGTCATCTCTATTTCTGCATTCATCCTTTCTTCATTACTCATTACGGGGTCCATGGCATCAGTGTGTGTGTGTGTGTGTGTGTGTGTGTGTGTGGGGCTGAGATTGACTGTTGGCAGTAACATGGCCTCCACCGCAGCCAATGTTAATATTGATCCGGTATGCAAAGGATAGGAGGAAGAAAAAAAAGACGAGTGTCGGGGAAGGAGGAGAGGGTGGGGACAAGGAGGGATATTGATCGATGAGGTAATGCCAGTGTAGGGGAACGTTTCATGTCAGAAAGTCACAGCCGCAAAGACACACACACACACACACACACACACACACACACACACACACACACACACACACACACACACACACATACACAGACAAGGAGCGGAATGCAGAGGGCGAGAAGACAGAGGAGAGGTAATCAATGGCAGCGGGCATTTAATATGGAGAATGTTGCAGTAGAGGAAAGAAACAAGTATTATGATACTTTGTAAGAGCCTGTTACTTGATATACGCTGCCCTTATCCACCGCTTCCTCTTTTACACACATGGGAAATCTCTCTTAAAAACGTATTATTGAATTCTTTTCTACACAATCATTCGGAGGAAAAGTGAACTCCTCTCTCATCCCACACTCAGCACTTTCAGTTGCACTTCTTTTTATGTCAGCGGTGCGATCACCAGTCAGATGGCTAAAATGTATATCGGTCACCTGATTATGCTGAGACATCTTCCGCCCATTTAAGCCCCAAAAATAGATGCGGATTAGAAAGACAACACGTCAGAAATAGAAGGGAGAAGACAGAAAAGAAGGCAGTGTGGGCCGAGGTTGTTACCAAAAATAGATGGCATCACATGCTATGAATAGAACAACGCATCATTAACATGGAAAAGGATGTTCTTTGGACACAAATAACATCTCTCTGTTTGCTGTCTCACGCTACATCTCCTGCTAAAGTCGTCCCTCTTTTGTCTGTTTGTGTGTTTTCTGTCTCCCCCGTCTCCCTTTTTCTCCCCCGTCTTCTAAATGCGATTTCAAACAATATTTGATTTGTGCTTAACCGAAGTTTCATCTCACCGCAAACCAGTCACAACACCTCACCGTTACCGCTACAGACGCCTCCTCTGTTTAATCTCTCCTCCGAACCTCAAACACTTTCTTTTTCTTTTTTTCTTCCCTCTCTCTCTGCCCAGGGTACAGAGAGGGGTTTCTATGGAAGCGAGGAAGAGACAACGGTCAGTTCCTCAGCCGAAAGTTCATCCTGTCGGAGAGGGAGGGGGCTCTGAAATACTTCAACAAGCAGGACGTGAGCTGGACGATGCCGCTAATATTAAAAGTGTTGTTTGAAAAACCATCAAGGCACAGGGTAATGAGTCCTGTTTGTTGTCCGTGTCTCCCTCCACCTAGGCCAGGGATCCCAAGGCGCTGATGAAGATCGAGACCCTCAACGCCACCTTCCAACCGGCCAAGATTGGCAACCCCTGCGGCCTGCAGATCACCTACCTGAAAGACAACAGCACAAGGAACATCTTCGTCTACCACAGTGATGCTAAGGTACACCGTTCAAGCACAACAACAACAACAACAACAACAACGCTACTTGTTCATTTCAGTACTGTACACTAATACAGGGTAAGTAGTACAACATGCATGCTTCGCTATTCACACTTGGACTTGGAAATGTCACAAAGTGTTTGGGTAGTGACAGAGTTTGTGTTGTTTTGGCTCCGAGACAATGACTCCCGGGGTGAACCGCTGACATTCAGCTTTAATTCAAAGGCGTCCACATCCACATTCAGGGAGGAGGGTGAGAACTGACTTACTGTTCACAAATTGGAGGGCTTTGGGGAGGGAAAAAAATAAATAAAAAAAGAGGCTGCGACTGCTGCAGTGTACACCAGTGTGGATGTGAGTGACCTCAAACAGCCTTAAAGCTGAGACTCAGCACTTTAACCTTCATTGGCACTGTTTCATTTTTAGATCATAGCAGAACACGACAGAAAATGTGTCGCAGTCCTGCTTCATTCAGACCGCACCGTATCGTCTAACGTGAAATATGTTTTTGCAGGTTTTGTTGCATTATTGTGGCTTTTGTTTTCTTAGCTGGATTTGAATTTATTCATGAGAAAAGCCCCACATCCCACCTGTAGGGTTCGAGTGTACCTTCCCACTCCCTGCTGTGCTCAGCTTGGTCCTTCAAAGTGGGGAATGATGAGGCCAAATGTCAGCGCAGTACATATCGACCTAGTTTTAGTGTGTGGGGGGGGGGGGGGGGGGGGGGGTTCAGCAGCAAACCTTTGAATTATTTGCAAACACTAATGCAACACTTGTATCACCCATAATTGCCATATCATTTCCTGGAAAGTTTCCTGGAAAGGATCATTTAGTGCTAACGATGGGGAATAGAGACAGATGTTCTGAGCCTTTACAATAACTACCCACTCGTTCATTTCGGTTTTTGAATAGATTTCATAAACAGTTTAAATATACAGTACATATACAGTATAAAATGAGAAAGAGAGAAAAAACAGAGAAGATGAAAGAGGAGAGTGAGTGGACCCCTGCTGGTGGAGTAGCATTACTGCAGGCTGTGACAGAGAGAGAGTTCACTGGGTTTGTTCAGTGTCACTGTGACTCTTCTTCTGTGGTGGAGTTATCGACAGCTCTGCAGCATCCACACAGCACAGATGTCTTTGACTACACCTCGCTGCTGCCTTCACTGGCATAGGGAGAGAAAAAGAAAAAATAACATCAGGATGACTTTTTTCTGAGCCCAAAGCGCCTAACGTGGAAAGAAACTGCGTGCTTTCAAGCAGCACACGTTGCCACTGAGGCTGTGTTTGTTTCGTGCAGGAGATGGTCGACTGGTTCAACGCTATCAGAGCGGCCAGGTTCCACTACCTACAGGTGGCCTTCCCCGGAGCGAGCGACGAGGGAGGTGAGGATTTGTTGTGAAGGAGAGTAATTGTTAATGGTGATCACGACGCATCACTGTGTTTCATATGACGTGCATGCTTTTATTTCATGTGATTCTTCATGTCTTCTGTCTTTTCTCCTCCAGCTGGTGCCCAAACTGACCCGAAACTTCATGAAGGAAGGATTCATGGAGAAAACAGGACCAAAGGTGTGTGCTGCCTGCAACCCCTCAAGACTTTGAATAACTGGAGATACATTTATTTGAGCTGTTAAAAGCTAAGCCATTCATAGGTTTAAAAATGGTAAGGCTTCATTTTGGTGACACTGACTCCCTGAATGTCTCTGTTGCTCTGCCGCAGCACACAGAGGGCTTCAAGAAGAGGTGGTTCACGATGGACGACAGGAGACTCATGTATTTCAAAGACCCTCTGGTAAGACGAGACCTCATCCGTCCTGTTTTAGCTCCGACTGATCGCCTGGTCTGTCCACAGGACGTCCCGTTCACCCTTTGTCTGTCTGTCTCCCAGGACGCCTTCGCCCGGGGCGAGGTGTTCATTGGCAGCAAGGAGAACAGCTACACCGTCCTGTCCGGCCTGCCCTCCTCCACACAGGGCCACCACTGGAACCACGGCATCACCATCGTCACGCCGGACAGGAAGTTCCTGTTCGCCTGCGAGACCGAGGCCGAGCAACGGGATTGGATAGCCGCCTTCCAGAGGGTCATCAATCGACCAATGAGGCCGCAGGAATACGCAGGTGCGGAGCGTTTGCGATTCCTCCTGCTTTAAAACGAGTGGGCAGTTATTTCAAACCACATGTTGGGATTCACGAAATGTTTCTTGAGTGGAAACAGCGAACGCTTTCCACACTTTAAGACAACTTTGATTCCAGTGTTGCTCCCCCAACAACACATTTGTCTCTTGCTCTGTACGCCATAACATATTTATTCTGTGTGTCTTTGCAGTGGAGGCCCATTTCAAACACAAGCCTTGAAGACCGCAGGACGACCACAACTCAGCTGGACCGGCCCAGTCTCACTCAGACCCGAGACAACAACCCCAGTGTGTGAGCAGACACCATGGCTGGAGGGGGTGGGGTGCGGGTGGGGGTGGGGTTTTTACGGGGACAGGGGATTTGGGGATGAGAAAAGATGATGAAGAGGAAGAGACGGAGGGACTGGAGCCTATCTATGTGTGGAGAACTTGAACTCTAACGGGACCGAGGGCCCATCGTGTGGTTGAGACGCCGGCGATAGGAGGCCAAAGGGTAGATGATGTCATCACTATTGCGCCTACCTAACCTTTGTGCTATACATTATCACCCTACCTTTACCTCTGCCATGTGGACCCTTTCCCTGCAACAACCCCCCCCCCCCCCCCCCCCTCTTTCTCAGATTTTGTCTTGTGAATGGTTCATTCTTCCTGTAATCTAATGTAATTATGTATTCTAGAGTCATTTCACTGGTCGCTTAACAAAGACGATGCATTGTTAATTTATTGAATGTACAGTTTTGATTACAGTGGCTTACCGTGTATATGTGTGTGTGTGGGTGTGTGTGTGTGTGTGTGTGTGTGTGTGTGTGTGTGTGTGGAATCGTGATGTTTTTTGTTGAGGACGCTGTGAGATTTGAACCTCTGGCACTGAGACCCTGTTATAACCTGAAACCTACAAAGTGCTGTTAACAACAAATATGCATAAACAAAAAAAAACCACACACACACACACAGACAGACAGACAGACAGACAGACACAAACTCTCAGTGATCACCGTAGCTGTTAACGTAGCTGGAGGTGGCTGATCTGCATCCGGGCAGGGTTCTTTAACTCAATCTTGACAGCTGTTCTCTTATTTATTTGTACCGTCGACAGTTATCGCTGCTTTAAAAGGATTGTAATGTGACAGGATTGTAATTTATACAACACTTCTACTCTACAACTGTTTTTCTTTCCATCTTGTTTTTAAAGACACATTGTTGTGTTGACCCTCGAATCACAGTGGCGGTTTGTTTCATCATGAACATCTTAACATGAATACAGATGAACCTGAAATCAAGCGGCATGTGGAGTCTGATTTTTCTGCATATCGGTGTCACCTTTAGGGCTCCGTACTGTACAAATGTGATACTTTTTAACTCCAGGTAGGTTGATTATTCGGGTGATTTACAATTTGGGTCTAATTTTCATAATTTTGGCCCTCGAGTTCATTTGAACACTAAAGTTGATCCTTTAAAGTTTAAACTCTGTAATGAAAGTGCAGTTACGTCCATTTATCCAGCAGGTGGAGCTCTTCTGTTACTTCAAAATGGGAGTTCTCTCACCAGACAACACAGACAGGTGACAGGATTAGTTAATAAGGCATTGTGGTTTGATGAGGAGTAGACGTCACATTCATGTCTGCAGTAAAAATAGCTCCTTTAACGTTGTCTGACTCACAATGGACAATAATGAAAAAAAATCAAGAAGTATTATAATCCATGCAGCAGAATCAGAGATATCGTCTGTCTTTTTCCACACATTCTTCTTCCCTGTCAAAGCCTGGTACCCGCATTACCCACAATGCAACTCAACCGCAGACAGAGGATCAGGTGTAGTTATGCAAGTATAGTACAAGCCTCAAGCTGAGATGAGGAGCAGGTCTGGTAAGGTCACTTCTTCCTGATTTCAAGCCACCAGGTTCTTGTCTTTTTTAAAAAACAACTTTTAGTCATCAAGCATCAAGACTTCAATTATCTTCTGGAGTCTTTATACACCTTTTCATCCACGCACATATGCTGTTGTACTCTCCATGATATGTCTTATTTAATGAACTTTAGAGGCGCTGGTAGGCATATAACCTATGCTATGCTAAGCTATTTGGGAGTGGGATTGATCTTCTAATCAAACCCAGAAAAAGGAAGGATATAGATGAAGTTCCCAACATGTTAAACTATTATTATTATTTTTAATTTTAAGAAAAAAAAGACGTGAATAAATAATAAAAGTCCTCAAAGCAAAATTGCATAACGTGCAGCACTCCTGTGTTTTTTCTGTAAAGGCCCAACTGTGTGCACTTATTCTATGTCCCAGCAGATGGCGCTCATCAGTCACCTGCTAAACGACATCACCACGTGTGGGGAGTGTGAACTGGTCTGCTGGTGTAAAATGTCACCTGATGATCTCGCCACTCTTACACAAACTTCCACACGCTGGCTCTGGGGGCCTCACGGAATTGCGCGGAAAGTCAATGTTGCCTCTGTCTGGCCCTGCTTGTTGACGTTGGCAACCAGGTTGTCTGCCCAGACAGCGAGGCACTGAGCTGCAGCAGGCAGGTGGGGGACCCACACAGGAAGTGTTTTAAAAGCGGTTGGGACAGCAGCCACCTTGTTTGTCCTGAAGATAATACGGTCGGTGAGGTGCCGGCACGTGTAGCAAACATTCATGAATAGTAAAGCTGCTGCCTCATTCTATTTGGAGGGGGGGGGGGCATAGAACCAAATGGTTCTATGTTCGAACCATTTGGGGATTACACGCTATTATGAGTTATTAGAGCGTAAACCCTTCAGATACATTTAAAAACAGTCCGACGGGATTCATGCCAACGAGTCAACGCTGTTTTTTTTCTTCTTCTTTCTGTATAATAAATCAACGGAGCATTTCTTGATACGGTGCGTGGAAACCCCAATCCAGCTGTCCCGTCCCGTCAGGGCCCCCGCAGACCGACATCCCCGACCGGCGCTGCGACTGTGAAATTAGCTAATCTCCGCACAGGAAACCCAGCAGGAGCAGCTGCTGGATTGGAAACCAACTGGTAATGCAGCAGGAGAGAGGGACAGGTCGGCGGCAAGAGCAGGAACGTCCGATTTGAAACGCGTACTGTCTGCCGAGTGGTGGGACTCTTGACCCGTGCATTCCTTTATTTTAGCGCCCCTGTAATGTTGAGAGCTACAATTTTCCGATATATAACCGGGATGGGTAAGCCGTACAACATGATCACATAATACCAGCAACGTGTTTGAGAGGTTGTACATGAGTTCCATTTTACATCCAAAGAGGATTTAGACTTGGGTTTAGGTTCAGATTAAGACTAAATCGCTAAATCCGGCTTAGAAATAACACAGCACCGTTTTTTTTTATATATATATGGATAAATTAGAGAGCTTAAAGCGGCTATAATTTGTATTTTTTTTAATAACGTATCAAATGACAATGTGAAAAGGGGTCGCTTGTAGTGATGAACCCACAGAGAATTATCACATGCTGCCTGAGTGGTATCAAGCTTCCCATCTAACTATAGGCACAAATAGCGTATATAAGTGTGTTTCCCAAAATTTCAAACAATTGCAATCTTTTTGTTACATTTTTTTTTTATCAGATACCCAACATTGCTGAGAAGAAGACGCAATCCCTCGGCCTCTATACGGTTCAATACAACACACTTTCCTGCTGGCTGAGAAATCCTCACAGAATAATGCAGACCCCTTTACATAATTCTGCCCATTAAAAGGAAAAAAATAAAAGGAACACATTCAGATTCAGTCAAAATGCAACACAGTTGGCTTTGAACCCCATCGATGTGAAGGTGAGGGCAAAGAAACACTTGTGCTCTTTCGGTGGAAAAAACTGCTACTAATCGTGAAACGCCCCGTCTTGAATGGGTGCTGCTCACATACCAAAATCTCATTAGTGTGGAGTTCAGATGGAACGTTTTTGTGTCCAGTGCAGGTTTTAAACGTCACGCCTCAGTCCTTTTTCACTCAGAAAAGAGAATCTTTGTTAATCTCATGAATTGCTTTCCATGGAAATGAACAAATGTAACAAATATATTGATGCACAATATGAATGCTTTGGTCCAACAGATATCAACGCTGTCCTTCAGAAATCCGCACTCAAAACCTTCAGGAATGAACTCTTTTAAGTCATCAAATCTCTTCAAAGTCATTAAAGCGGGCTACTGTTCTGCCCCGATCTGAGCAGTCATTAAAGTTTTTGTCCATATAACCAAACACTTGAGGGGGGGGGGGGGGGGTTCCTCCTCTTCAAGGCCTGCTGAGTGTTGTGTAGATAGGCTGCTCCCAGCCAGAGGGAGGACTGTGTGGAGGCGGCGCCAAGGCCAGGCTGTTGATAAGAGGTGCGGAATAAGGCCTGCGAGAGGAGTGAAAGTACGGGTACTGATACAGACTGGCAGGGTACCCGGAGAAGGCGCTGTAGATACTGGAGCTCTGGAGGTCGGTGTAGTCAGATTGGTTGGTGGAGGATGAGGAGGGGGAAGCGGAGGAGCTGAGGGACGTGTACTTGGGTTGTGGCGGCGGCGGAGTGGAGGAGGAGGAGCTGCTGTAGTGACCCGGGCTCATCTGCTCGGTTTTAATCTGAAGTTTTTGGCCGGACGAGGACGATGGCGGCGTCCCAGTGGAAGTCCCACTCTTGGGTGTCCAAGTGGGGATGCTGTGGGAGTGGGAGTGGATGAAGGATCCCGGCGGGGGGTTGCCGTGTCCGTGGCCGCCGTCTGGCGGGGTCAGAAGAGTGGAGCCGTGGCTGTTGGGGGGGAGGTACTGGTCGAACTCGTGCACGTCGAATCCACCGATGGTGCTGATGACGTCGGTGCTGAGCTCTGAGATGTCCACGTTGCTGAAGTCAATGTTCTGGCGGCCGGAGGGGGGGGCGGAGCCGGAGCTGCTGTCCACGGGCCGCAGGCCCTCCTGTTTGTTCCCCATGTGGAGGTCGGTTTTAGGGGTGGTGGGAGGTGTTGGAGGTCCATGAGACTGACCTGGAAACCAAAACCAAAGGAAGCACCAATCAATATTTCCATACTGAAGCAATAAAAGTATAAAACAAATTAAATAAGTGGCAACACATGCACTTTTAAGGTTAGTCATCTAACCTGTCCTGTCTGGTTGGTAATGATGGTGCACTTCCCCCGTGCCAGCCAGCCTGCCCCCCCCTGATTCTGTCTTAAACAGGCCCTGCTGCTGCTGCTGCTGCTGCTGCTGCTGCTGGACCAGTCCGGGTCTACCGTCCCCCTGCCCGGGTTTGGTGGTCTTGCGTCTCCGAGGCTGGTACTTGTAGTCCGGATAGTCTTTCTTGTGCTGCATCCTCAGCCTCTCGGCCTCCTCAACGAAGGGACGCTTCTCTGTTTCAGAAAGGAGTCTGAGGAAGAGAGTCATCGGATTATTAAAAGGTCCTTTTAAACACCAGCAAGTGCAGAGGCCATATGCAATACAGTCCATAATCCAAAAATAGGATGTAGTATATCACGTGGGTCTTTTTTCTGTATTATGAGTACTGTTACTTTTGATACTTAAAGGGCACTTAACTAATTATACTCACATACAGTTTTACACGTTTTCAGTGCAAACTATGTTTTTTTAATTTTTATTTTCATTAAAAAACACACACACTATGCCTGTGTGCTAATTCTGCATCACTTTTTACAAGTATACTTTCTCATTCTTTTTTTTTTTATAGCAGTTGTCCAAAATGTCGGCAAATTAGTGGGATCATTTCAATGCTTAATACCTTCATTAATACAGTTACATGCATGGAATACTAAGTGCTCTGTTGTTGAAGTTGAGACTCTGTGGTGTAGATTCAGGACCCACCGCCACAGTTTGCCCAGCGTCTTGCTGAGCTCCGCGTTGTGCAGGTGAGGATACTGGTCCGCCAGCTTCCTCCGCGCCGCCTGCGCCCAAACCATGAACGCGTTCATCGGCCGTTTCACGCGGGGTTTGCTCTTCAGCCCTCTCTCCCCATAAGAGGGCACCGGTAGGAGCGACCAGTCGTAACCCTTCAGCACTTGCGACACGGCGTCGCGGATACAGGCGGGGAAGCGCTCAGCCTCCGCGCCGCTCTCCGTTTTGGGCGTAATTCCGGGCGGGCGCGCCGGAGAGGTCGGCGACTCTGAATCCGCTCCATGCCGGGACACGGAGCTGTCGCTGCCTGCTGGACTGCAGGGATGGTCTGCGAAGGACCTGCTCTCTTCCGTCATTCTTGGCGGGTAAATCGTTGCTTGGTGGCTCGATTCCCCGAGGGACTCTCCAAGTGCGTAAATGCGCACGGCTCCGCAGGAAGACTGCAGACCCCGAAATCACGATATATCCCAAATCTCTCGTCTTGAACTATTCCCCTCTGCGTCCTCCGCCACAGCCGGGCAGAGTTTGACCAATATATATTTCCCGTTTAGTACTTTCTTTTCTAGCCCACGTGCATCTCTCCACCCCTCGTGTCCCATTGGCTTTTGCAAAATTTTACAACCACAGTTCCTCCTAGTTTGCTATAACGGAGCAGGAGGAGGCAGATTTGTTTGAGAGTAAATATTACATTGAAATGTAAAACAAAATTGTATGGTGGTTCAGATAGCAGCAGTTAGACCTGGGTTTGATTTCTCCACGTTCAGAGACAGAAGTTTAGTATTTTGCTTAAGTATAAACAATACATAATAAACAATTTTATGTTATTTTATGATAAACACTTCTAGGCCTACCTCACTACATGTAAGATACACATAATATACATTATGCTTCTAAATATACGTAGGGCTATATAGTTAGTATACATTTATTTATTTATTGAATTTCTTATATACAAAAGATGATCTCACAATGTATCATACATTGACACTGCAACAGTATAAATAAGTACTTTAAATTAGCTCCATCCTGAGCAAGTCTAACATTAAAATCCTGTCACTGCCTGTTATTATTATATTATTTATTTATATTAATACAACAGACATACACCCCGAACGTTTTTCTTTATTCTTTATCTTATTTATTCAGTTATTATTTAAATTCCAAGACATGCTAATAATACTAATAGTAATAATGATGATTTTATTATCTTTAAATTATTATCATGATTATTATTATTATTATTATTATTATTAATAATAACGCACTTCCGAGTTGTAGTAGTCACGTGACAGTGGAGCCACGCAAACATGGCGGCCACCGGTGGCACTTGGGAGAGCTCCGTGAGGAAGAGACGTGTTGACAGCAGAAAGACGGAGTCAAAGTGTGCCGACAGCAGCGAGGAGCATGGAGCGGACGGCAGCGAGGACACGGAGGATGAAAAGGGACCCCGTCCGTTACAGACCGGGACTTACTGGCTCACTCGTGTCGTGCTGCTGCGCTCCGTCGCCTTTATTTACTGTAAGCACGTTGACGTTTAGCGTTACTGGTGAGGCGCTCAGTAGCAGTGAGTCCTTTCCGCTAAGGTCCACAAGAGATGCGGAGTCCTTATTTTAGTTATAGCTAGCTAGTTAACTAGTAAGCTAGTTAGCTAGCTCTTTGCTCGTATTCTCCTTTTAGTGTGCTGGTGTCTTACTATCTTCATTTGAAGCTTTAACGCGACTCTCCGCTTTCAGCTCCTCAAGTTGGGCTCCAGTTAGCTGTCACCTGTCCCAATGTTGTGAACTGTTAAAAGTGCAGCATGTATTATGGAGAAAAACATCTCTGAATCTGTTTAGTGTAAGTTAGTGACACTTAGGGCTTAACAAGTGTTAATTACCACAGGAGATTTAGTGATGGAAGTGTTTCATTAGCAATTCAATAGACTTTACATTTTTTTTTTTTTTTAGGTAAAGTAGTAAAACCCCAGTGCAGAAGTCCTGCATTTTAATCTACAATAAATAGTGTGAGGATGCTAGCATTCCTCCAGCTCCTCGTTTGGGGTATTCCGGTGGCCCCTGTTCAGCTGGAAGATGCAAATCCCTCCACGGTTTCCAAGGTTTTTCCTGCAGTCTGCCCTCAATCAATATTGCCCGGGGGCCCCTGAGCGATAGGTCACCTGGGGTCTTTACGTTTCTGGGCAAACCACCTCAATGCTCAGAGCAAATGAACTTCCTGTTCAGGAATCCCAGCAGCCCCCTGTTTCCATGACCTATAAGGATCAGTTATGTTTTGCATGGGTAAACCTCCTCTGTCTCCTCTGTCTCCTCTCTTCTCTGCAGTGGTGGCGTTCAGCGTCGCGTACAACCAGAACAAGCAGCTGATAGGCGAGCGCGGCCTAATGTCCTGCAAGAGCTACCTGAACAGTGTGAAGCGCTACGTGGGAGGAAAGATAGGCCCGGCGGCCTTCGCCTACACGCCCTCCGTCCTCTGGCTCTTAGACTGGAGCGACATGGATGCCAACCTGGATGGCATCGCCCTGGGGGGGATGGCGCTGTCAGCCTTCGTCCTCGTGACGGGAATGGCCAACATGGTGGTCATGGTCACGCTGTGGGTGCTCTACCACTCCCTGGTCAGCGTGGGACAGCTGTGGTGAGTCTGGGACGTACACAAACATCAACTGGGATTATATGTGGAGGACAAACTGTGTAACAAGAACTCCATGTATACAATTTTGCTAAATAAAATGGCCAGATTCAGCTTTTAAAAACCCATTTAAAGTCTTTAAATGTTGCACATTAATTATTTTTCTCTTAATAAAGCTCTAATAAACCTACTGCGCACTAACCGCTCAAGTCAGCGCCTGTAGCATTTAGCTGGTAAAAAGCCAGAGTTGGTGGAGACCAAAAACGGAGCTAAAAAGAGAGAGTATATATTGGACTTGCATTCATCAGGTGGACGGAGACACGACTCCAAATTGATGCTTATTTCGTGTCTGACTGTTAGATGTGTAAACAGGCATTTTATGCTTGTGGCCGAAAGTGGCCAAAATATAAATAAGTAAAGAAAATAATCTTCAGTTTTGTCAACTTGAGTTCTTTCTAGATATTCCATTCCAGCTCGTTAGTTTGTTGCATCAAGGAGTGCATCAAAGTGTTCATTTGTGGCAGACACTTTTGCTTTGATGCCCTGACCATAAATATTATGTGTGACCACGCTCACCCTTTTGTCAAGAGTCTTCTGCCCACGTTACTGGGAAAAACACATATCATTTAATTCCCACAAAGAAATGAGAATATTCTTGAGAGGATTGGCTTACCATAATAACTTTATTAGGTTATATAATGTCAGATTGTTTTTTTTTTAATATTGCCGTGTCCTTTTGTTTTCTTCTTTTTCTAGGTACTCCTTCGGTAAGTGAACAACACGGACAAAATCCAGGACCGCTTCCTTTCTTCCTCTACATCAAATAGAAGTCGTGAAACTAAGGGAAAGCATTTATGTGAGACACTCCGGTTTGGAAATAATTTTAGTGTGTCTATAGAAACGTGTGTGTGTATTTATAAAAAAAAAAAAAAATATATATATATACATACATATATACACACATATACAAAAAAAAATATATATATATACACACATATACATATATATATATATATATATATATATATATATATATATACACACATATATATATATATATATATATATATATATATGTATATGTATATGTATATATATATATATATATATATATATACACACAGTTGTGGTCAAAAGTTTACATACACTTGTAAAGAACATAATGTCATGGCTCTCTTGAGTTTCCAGTTATTTCTACAACTCTGATTTTTCTCTGATAGAGTGATTGGAACAGATACTTCTTTGTCACAAAAAACATTCATGAAGTTTGGTTCTTTCATGACTTTATTATGGGTTAACAGAAAAAGTGACAAAATCTGCTGGGTCAAAAATATACATACAGCAACATGAATTAGCAATTTTGGTGACTTAGAAAGTTGTGTCAATGAAATGAGCTTCATAGCATGGCCTCTTAACTTCTTGTGAGTGATTATGAGTGACTACAGCTGGTGACTTCTCTGAGGCCATTTAAATAGGGCTCATTGGATACAAACGCCCACAAACGCTACAATGGGAAAGTCAAAGGAGCTCAGCATGGATCTGAAAAAGCGAATCATTGACTTGAACAAGTCAGGAAAGTCACTTGGAGCCATTTCAAAGCAGCTGCAGGTCCCAAGAGCAACAGTGCAAACAATTGTTTGTAAGTATAAAGTGCATGGCACTGTTTTGTCACTGCCACGATCAGGAAGAAAACGCAAGCTATCACCTGCTGCTGAGAGAAAATTGGTCAGGAGGGTGAAGAGTCAACCGAGAACCACCAAAAAGCAGATCTGCCAAGAATTAGAAGCTGCTGGAACACAGGTGTCAGTGTCCACAGTCAAGCGTGTTTTGCATCTCCATGGACTGAGAGGCTGCCGTGCAAGAAGGAAGCCCTTGCTCCAAAAGCGGCACCTTAAGGCTCGACTGAAGTTTGCCGCTGATCACATGGACAAAGATAAGACCTTCTGGAGGAAAGTTCTGTGGTCAGACGAAACAAAAATCGAGCTGTTTGGCCACAATGCCCAGCAATATGTTTGGAGGAGAAAAGGTGAGGCCTTTAACCCCAAGAACACCATGCCTACCGTCAAGCACGGTGGTGGTAGTTTTATGCTGTGGGGCTGTTTTGCTGCCAATGAAACTGGTGCTTTACAGAGAGTAAATGGGATAATGAAGAAGGAAGATTACCTTCAAATTCTTCAGGATAACCTAAAATCATCAGCCCGAAGGTTGGGTCTTGGGCGCAGTTGGGTGTTCCAACAGGACAATGACCCCAAACACACATCAAAAGTGGTAATGGAATGGCTAAATCAGGCTAGAATTAGGGTTTTAGAATGGCCTTCCCAAAGTCCTGACTTAAATCCCATTGAGAACATGTGGATAATGCTGAAGAAACAAGTCCATGTCAGAAAGCTATGAAATTTAACTGAACTGCACCAATTCTGTCAAGAGGAGTGGTCAAAGATTCAACGAGAAGCTTGCCAGAAGCTTGTGGATGGCTACCAAAAGCGCCTAATTGAAGTGAAAATGGCCAAGGGACATGTAACCAAATATTAGCACTGCTGTATGTATATTTTTGACCCAGCAGATTTGATCACTTTTTCTGTTAACCCATAATAAAGTCATGAAAGAACCAAACTTCATGAATGTTTTTTGTGACAGAGAAGTATCAGTTCCAATCACTCTATCAGAGAAAAATCAGAGTTGTAGAAATAACTGGAAACTCAAGAGAGCCATGACATTATGTTCTTTAGTGTATGTAAACTTTTGACCACAACTGTGTATATGTATATGTATATATGTATATGTATATATGTGTGTGTGTGTGTGTGTGTGTGTGTGTGTGTGTGTGTGTGTGTGTGTGTGTGTGTGTGTGTGTGTGTGTGTGTGTGTGTGTGTGTGTGTGTGTGTGTGTGTGTGTGTGTGTGTGTGTGTGTGTGTGTGTGTGTGTGTGTATATATATGTATATATATATGTGTGTGTGTGTGTATATATATATGTGTGTGTGTGTGTGTGTGTGTGTGTGTGTGTGTGTGTGTATATATGTGTATAAAGTAAATCTACCCCATCCTATTATTTAATTCAAGAAGGATTGTATGATTTTATTGGGAATGAACCTTAAACAATAAAAGCAAAAACAGTTCAATCACAGCATGAATGTGCTTTATACTCATGCTTCTGACACACTCAGCTTTCTTATGATTGTTCCCCAAATAGTTCACAGCCAGTTCTTTGGTTAAAATGCAGTCGCTGACAGAACGCTGCGTTACTGATGTGCAGGCCAGTGTCTATTTACACAGCGAACCCAATAAACTCTCATGAACGCAATAATAAAGAGGGGGGGGGGGGGGGTCAGAAAGGAAAGACTTAAGAAAGTATAAATGGGAGGTGGTACGTAGGGCTCCGGCCCAGATAAGTGGCGAGGTCAGTGGCAGCTCTGTGATTGGCTAATGACACTTTGTAGTCAGAGACGCCAGGCCAATGTCTGTGGTTGGGGATTGTGGCTTCTGTGTCTCTTTTTAAAAAATGTCTTTTTTTTTTTCTTCTCTTTTTCTCTCACTCTCACTGTCTTCCACTCTCACTCCCTGTTTTCTTTTGGACCTATTATCGCCCTGTAGCTGACAGTGCAGCTTTAAGTCTGCAGACTTAAGCTCCAGCAATTGTTTCCAAGTCTAGACTAAAAACCAGAGGACATGTTTGTTTTGCTGTAAGGGACATTGGTCTCATGCTTGACAGAAATTGTGCAAGTTAAATAATCTTTACACAAGGTACCCATAATGTCTTCTGGGGCTTTTGACCATATAACATGGTCGTCATCAGTAGATTAAGTTTGCTCGGTATGTAATCAAACTGCAGATTTCAAACTTTCCATTCTGCTCATCACTTTTCGTGTGATTTCTTGCCAAGCTAGCAGCATGGCCGTAGGAATGGCAACGTTGCTCCGTTGGTCCAACACTTTTGGTTCAGACTGAAATATTTCAGCAACTGTTTTAAAGATGGCAGTGGATCTCTATACAGACATTCATGGTCCCCAGAGGATGAAGCCTACTGGTTCTGGTGATCCCTGACCTTTCATGTAGCCCCACCAGCAGGTCAAAGAGTTCAGCTATCATATGAAATATCTCCACATCTACTAGATGGATCCGCGCAAAATCTTGTACGGACATTCATTGTTTCTACAGGATGTATCCTAACGACGTGGGTCCAGCGCCATCTCATTAGCAAACGCTAGCATGCTTCTATCATACCTGCTAAACATCAGCGTGTGCATTGTCATTGCAAGCACATTATCCTACTGACATGAGCATTTAGGGCTAAGCCAATAATGTTAACATACGCTAGTACCACGTTTGTAATGATTAGCAGTTTTAAGCAGCTCCAAGCAAAGTGTGCTGTGTAAAAAAAAAAGCCGGCCCACCACTGTTTACCATAGAATCAACCTGTTTACTTACAGTGTATCATATTCTGCTTTGAGCTACAAACAACTCCTAGCCAAAATGTATGTATAATGTATGAAATCATGTGTGTGGTTTAGCTTGAGTGTTCTGTGTGCAGTTAATAGCATTAAACATCATTTGTTTGTTTCGTAGGAATTTTTAATTTTTTTTTACAAATGATGCCCTGATTATTTTTCCAGGTTGGGAGAGCCAGCTGTTGGAGACGGGATTTCTGGCCATTTTCCTGTGTCCGGTGTGGACTCTGTCCCAGGTCCCCCGCCGCTGCCCCCCCTCCCTCATCTGCATCTGGACCTTCAGATGGCTCATCGCTCGCATCATGCTGGGAGCTGTGAGTAAAGCCCTTTACAGTTACATTCACAGGTACGCTGCATCTCTCGGACCGAAACAAGAGACACTGTTTTGATGCAGTGATATCATTTTTTGATTTTTTTTTTTTTTTTTTTTTTTGCGTAGAACTTCTCAAAGCAGCCGTTTAACTTGTCAAACACAGTAAGACATAATTGATTGGAGTTGACTCAGAACATGTCTTATTCCTAAAACCCATTCACTGCCACCAGCACCTCGACTAACACATTTCCTGTGGGGAGACCCTGCACAGACATTAATAATAGTCCAGTCTAAACAGAAAGGCATGTACTTTACACACACGCACACGCACACACTCGCATGCGCACAAACACACACACACTCGCACGTGCACAAACACATACCTGAATACATCCAGCAAGCCAACATGGAGAAATAAAGCCAGTTTGCAACAGTTTAATTCCCTTGGGCATTTCAGTGTTTGTCCTCCTGACTTCAGATCGTTTCTTTTGGAGCAGTGCTTTGCTACAAAACACTGCCAGTATTTAGAAATCCAACCCAAATATATGGTCGGCTAAACAACATGTCTGGTTGTTTGACAGTCTCCATGGTGAATTTTAGACCACCGACTGGGTTTGATCTGCCAATCACTGCAGTCGCCACAAATCCAGCAGGGTTTTTCCTACAAGGACCACGAAGAGAGCTGAAACACAAGGGGAACCACCTCAGCCCTGTTTGACTGTAGAGAGCGAATTTCAGTCAGCAAGATGCAAAGTCAGTGAGAGTTTAGTTTAGTGAGTTTAGTACTGAAGTCACCTCGTCTATGGTATGCTGGACTGCATTTATGTTGCAAAGGGTGGAAGGAAACGTTGAGTTGATACAAATTATGAACCGAATGAGTTTTTGGCTCATAACATAGTACTTTTGTTCCCAGAAATATTCAGCAGATTTTGGAACGGAACTCTACATGTCCACATATGAATGTATGTTTATTTACAATTAGAAGCTTCAAACTCAATTAGACAGTAACAGTATATATATATATATATATATGTATATGTATATGTATATATATATATATATATATATATATATATATATATGTATATGTATATGTATATATATATACACACACACCAGCTTCTTAAATGTCAAAACAGGCAGCTTTTTCATGTCTTGCATTACAGTAAATTTAATGATGTTGTTTGTCAGCCAAAACCAGATATATCACCTTGGGCTCTAGGAAATTATGAATTATCTAACTTATATTTAAATACTACACTGTATTAATTGAGAGAATAGTCGACCATACAAAATAATCGTTTGTTGTAGTCCTAGTTCACGCAGTATGTCCACTGTTTGTGCATAACATTCACTTTATCTGTTCATCACACATGGCTACTATCTTACTTGTTTCCTAATTTGAATTGAATTGAATTTTAAGTTCTGCTTGTGTTTATTTTAGATTTTTGAATGTTTGAATGGGTTCATCTCCTCCAGTGACGGTAACAGAAAGTGTTGATCACCATGACATATTTTAAAATATGCAGAAAACGGATAACTTTCAGCCCAATAGGATCAGATGATTAGATTTAGGCGGGATTTCCACAATGAGATTTTCATTTTTCCCACCTAATTTGTAACAATGCTTCAAGTGCTGGCAAGAATGTCAGACATCCAGAACTCTGAAAGTTTGTCAGGAAATCAAATCCAGACGTCACACAATAAACAAAGGAAACAAATATGTCACAGGGAACTACTCGGCTACATTTCTTTTGTGAAAACTTAAATGTGTAACGAACATTCCTAGGAATAGCATTTTGCATATACAAATCCATTCCAGATTGCAGGACGATTCGGTGGGAGGGCTCAAGTTTGTAGGCGACCAGGAAGAGCTGAGCCTCCGTCACAGTGTCCTCGTGTAGCAGCGCAGCAGCCCCTCAGTGTTTGATCCACCCTGGTCACAGTCCTTTATCTGTGTGACAGCCCGTGGTTCACCACTGCTGTCACCGCTACACAGTTTCTGCTTGTGAGGACGACACGGCTCAGCGCACAATCCAAAGGACCCCTCCCCTCACAGGAACCCAGTGGTAGATTCTGTGTATGAGCCCACCCATCGCGTTTGTTGAGCGTTTCTTTTCATTTTCATAGCGTAACTTAGAAATGTCGAAGATTGTCACACTCTGGTTACATGGTTTTGATCTCTAATGTTTGAAGTGATGCTCCTTTTTTCTGTCGTCATGGTACATGCTGTCATGGTGGTATCTGTCACATCCATATTTTCAAAATGCATTACGATTGGTAGCTTATATTAATACTTGGGATGGGCTCATATGCTTTTAGTCACATCTTCCCCTTATTATTCTTTGAACCAGCTGTTGCAATAATTCAACACAAATCCTAAAAATATACATTAATGAGATATTGTCGTGGAAAAGTATCCCATTAATATCAAAGGAATCAAACGCTTGTGTTTCCTTGGTTACCTTTGATAATAAACTCTGCTAAGCTAGATAAAGCACCACCTCATACGAGAATTAATTGGCTCACCAGAACAGAACTTCACACACACACACACACACACCCACACACACACACACACACACACACCCACCGTATTGGCACAGCAGGTTGCCCAAACATAATAATTTCCAACATGTGGCTGCAAAAATAGAAAAAAAGTGTCTGCTGACCATATGTTATGCTAAACAAGAGTCTTCACATAGAAGTATTTGATTAGATGAATTGCCTTTTTTGGTGTCCCCATTAGTATAGCTGAATGTGTTCGTATATCATGTGACTTGTGTTGGGACAAGTGCAGCTGGCTTGATTTGTGCTGCGGCAGCTTGTTTGCATCATCAGCCTGTGCGGGTAATCGGGCGATAAACTACGAAAAAGTGTAGCTAATGTGGTCTTATAGGACTGTGGTGTGGTGGCTTACAGTAAATATTCTGAAATGTGATTAGTCATGTTTACATAAGGGCAGAGCGGGAAAGTAGTGAAGGTGGATATACAGCCCTATAGACCTTTTTAATTTCCTTTTTAAATAATAAATAAATTAGCTTGAGCTTTCATTGGACGTCAATGTAGCAATGACCCTTTAAGATGTGGTTCCACTATTTAATTATTGTGCTGGGGTGATACATTTTAGTGTGCTTGTTTTCAGGCTCCCCAGCCTCTCAACATCTGTCCATGTCACTGAAGTTCTTCATCATATTAAAGGCCGGTAGCCTCTCTAGCCTCTCTTCTCAGTGCTACAGTGAATTAATTGTCCCAGTAAAGCCCTAACAAATACAATAATGGAAGCATTTCTTTGTACCCATTGTAATCTTTTGCTGCATTCCATTTACCTGTTGGGAATGACTTCACATGTGAGTCGACTGCGTTCCAGTAGCTACAACAAGTCGTAAAAGTTTATGGGGTTTGCTCCAGCCAGGTTAGCCATTGTTAGCAATAACAGTTGATACTAACGCAGTTGTACTGTTGAGTTGACACAAACACCGTAGCAACATGTCCGCAGAAAGAAGTTGGACAGTACTGTACTGACTCATCTAATGAGATGCAAGTAAGACAAAAGTGCTAATCAACAGCAAAATACTGTAGCTTTTATACTGTTGATTCGTTTAGCCGTTGGTAGGGTTCATCCGAGTCGGAAATCCCACTTCAGGTGGTTTTCCAGTTGAAATGTTGTCAATTTCAAATGGAACGCAGCATATTTACCTGGGCTTCATTTCTAACATGCCGCCAAAAGATTTAAAACAGGCTAATTGAATTCAAACAAATCACCTAATTGTACTTGCTAGCCGTTTACTGATAGCATAGCATTCGCTAGGAGAAAACACTTAAGGAAATATGCTTGTATGCTTTTTCATGATCACATAAGAAGGCACTATCAATTTAATCTTTGTTCGTCTAGTACAAAGATATGTCCAGAACGTGGTTAGCATTGTTTTAGCTTAGCACAAAGATGGCAGTGTGTGTGTGTGTGTGTGTGTGTGTGTGTGTGTGTGTGTGTGTGTGTGTGTGTGTGTGTGTGTGTGTGTGTGTGTGTGTGTGTGTGTGTGTGTTGGGGGGGCTGCTAGACTTGCTGCGCTGTTTCACACCTTTGTTAGCAAGCAGGCTATAGTTGGGTGTTTCTACAGTGTTTAGTGGTTACCGCTGTGACTGTTTGAGCATCACACTGCTGTCATTTCATTCATGAAAACCTATTAGATGAATCATGTTGTTTAATAGATAATAAAGCCTGTGAATATGGGCTTCTTGATGTTTTACCTAATCACAGAATGAGTTGCCTGAGGACATTTCTTGTGAAGAAACGGTTAAATGATTAGCTTCTCTGGTTTTCTGCTAATGTTTACGAGCTTCCTGTTTTAAAGTGCTGGCGCTGAGATTTTGAATTGGATTGCACATTTCACTGCTGGCAGGAACATCTGCATTAAACACTCCATCAGTCGGAAATGCCACGCTAGGTGTGGAGTTCGGGGTGTTAACTGGGATTAAAGTAAGCGTGAGAATGTGTTTTGTTAGTGCGGATTGGATTGGTTTTGGGATTTCGGGTGTTGCTGGCGTACTAACTCGTCCGGGGTGTTGGCAGACAACTGGCCCACTGGAATGGACCGGTGTGTCTTGACTAATATGATAAATATCTGGGGTGACTGTGACTTTGAGGTACAAGTGTAGTTGATGATGAGGTCCTGTGGTGCTGCTTTACTGCTGCGACACAAGTGTTCCTCTCTTTAACCTATGATAACTTACAAGGAACAGTCTGGTAAATAACTGATAAGAGTTTTGTTTTGTGGTTGCTCTAATTTTATTCTACTTTCAAATGTTCAAAGAAGAGTTATCTGTAATACTAAAACCGGAGTGAACAGGATACAACCTTGAGGAAAACCTTTTTTCCTTCCTCCATTTGTCTTCCTCTCCTATGTTTTCAAATACAAAATCAAAATAGATTTCCTAAACCTTAAGCGTCTGTATGAAATAAAACAAAAAAAATACATCAAATGATCTGAAATGATTACAGTTAATCTGAAGTAACTAAACCAACTGATTTTGTGGCCACTTGGGTGCAACAGAAACAAGCTGCAAACACAACTTTGACGTATTATCACCGTTAAGGTTGAAACGGTTGCTTATTTTCTTACCCATCTGAGATGAAGAAACATTAGCATTCGTGTTTTTGCCGATAACAGCTGTTCTCTTTGGCTGAAAACGCAGATGAGAGCTGTGAGAATGAAGAAAAAACAATGAAGTTGTGGGTCGCAAAACCAAAACAATGAGCTGAAAAATGCTAAAACACACTAAACTCAACGTTATGGGTTTCTCTTTGCTGGATAACGGGAGATTTATTATGCGTGATTGGCCAACGCTGTGTTAGCATTCCGTTGCCATAACGTTAGCCAGCTTATCTCTGTCCGGATGGTTGCTTAGTTTTCATTTGGCTCGTAGATCTGAAGGTCCTGTACACACATCTGTAAATTGAAGATTTAGGCGCTAACCCAAACACGGGATCAATGCCTGTAATGGGTAGCAATCTGTCAAGGTTCTTTGACCTTTTTGTGTCTCCTAATTCATAAGGATTGGCCTCTTTCAGTGATGTACATTGAGAATTTACCTTTTTCTTTTTTCTTTTAGCAGCCGAGTTGTATATATTTCAAAGTATTTGTTACTCTCTTCATTAAATCTCAGCGTTCTTGCTGGACATTTGCTAAATCTCCATCAGTATCCTTCCCCCCCAGAGCTCTGGGCTCTGTTCATGTCAGAGGTGTGTCAGCTTGTAATTGTTGACATTTCACGGTCTCATGACTCGATTAGATTATCAGGAACATCTACGGCCGCTTCATCTCGACGGCCAGCAGCTGCAGTCAACAGCCGAGCTCGTAATCAGAGTGAAATGGTTTTTCTAAATCTGGTTAGCAGGAGTTAGCGGATGATTTATTCTGCATTCCATGCGGCCGCCTGATGTGTCAATATTGATGGTCTCGTGTCCTGGATAGCTTTATTTAGTTCATTTGGTGAAAAACAGGCTTGGAGCTGAGGACACATTTGGTGTTTCCAAATAAATGATGTGATGAATGTGTTTTAAGTGTTAGTGTGGGGGGGTGATTACCTGTGTCATTTACCTCAGTTAGTGATTTCCTTCAAGTCCCCAAAATGAAGACAGGCCTGGAGCTACTTTTGTTTTGCACGATACTTCAGATTTTTAGAAAGTGTTCAGTTCTTAACACCCTGTACAGTCAGATTATTTAGTGCTTATTGCCTCTCTGTCAGTGGGACAGAGTGCTACTGAGTGCTGAAGGCCAGAGCACCTCATGATGTGTTCAGACAGCAAGCTGATTCAATTTGTTCTTGCAGATTTGGTCTTTAAGGCAGACTGTCCATCACTGATAAGGGCTGCTAGATTCATGAAGTGAGAACGAGCAGACGTCTTGCATTTGCAGAATCCCATTGTCAGCTATTATCAGATTGTATTTCATTTCTAAATGCAAGAATGTTGACTGAAAAATTGTTGATGTTGTGCATGATTAGGCCCTGACCTACATCAGCTCACAAGTACCCTGGAGTCACCCTTCACTCGTTCACTACTCCCTAGATGTAAGGATATATATTTAAGCATATAGACGCTCACTCATGTACAGGGCATACGAATGAATCCACATCATTGTGTTATTTTAACACAAATATAAGATGTGATGCACTGCATTGTGGGATTGTTGCAGAAAGTGTACATGCTATGGAACCTACTTTTTTTGCTGGACTGCAGCAAGGTGAGGCCAGCCCTATGAACGCAAAGGTCTGAGTGAGAGATGGAGTTTCCTCATTGGCTGTCGCGCTTTAGAAGGGAAAAGAGTTGTGCAGAGATGACGTATTTCTGTAGGCCAGCCTGGAAGTTGGTTGTCGCACTGGTGCCCTCGATACAAAAAAAACAAATTCACAACTTCCAAGTTCTGAAGTGCATGTTTCAGTTTGTCTTTGAATGAATGCTGAAGCTCAAGACCCAAGTGAAGTAAACTAAAATGTACATATGATTAGTACTCAACCTGTAACTACAGTCGGTCTCCTAGCAAACAGTCAATGCACAGTGGTCCTGAACGTCTCATTTAAATGAGCACTAACTGCACAGTCACCCGCACCACACTGCAGCTCACTTCTTCCTTCCTTTTACTTCATGTCCTCTTAATTAAGTGAATGTGTTCATCTTTGATGTGGTTGTCTACATGGATTATAGATTCCTATCTACCGATGACCATGCCTCCTCCATCTTATCCGTCTTGGCTAACGGTGCAAGCGCATAGCTGGGTATTAATTAGGAGAGGTCAATGCATTTATAGCTGCTGTACCTTTTCATGTATGCACCACCTAAGGGAAGTCAAATCCCAATCAGGTTTTATTCCTTTTGGATCGTTTCAGGAAATTGTGGGATTTGAGTGAATGCAATCTGATCTTCTAATGGACTGTTGACGGTCGCTTATTTGACGTGCTTTACAACAGAACTCGTGAACCATTAACTGTTTGTATGATTTCTGTCTTTTTCAGGGTCTCATCAAAATCCGAGGCGACAAATGCTGGAGAGACCTCACCTGCATGGACTACCACTACGAGGTGCGTGCACTGTGTCACGCCATCATGTTAGCCAGCCAAATGCAGTACGTGAAGCAGATGACCGTTCTCGATCTGCAGCTATAAACTGATTAAACTGACCAACCTGATCGTCAGCTGTTCAGACTTTACTAAGAGAAACCTGAAAGAACTTTTGTGCTTTCCATGGAAAAGGAAACCAAATTTGTAGTTGTTCCACTATGTTCATTTGACAGTTTCTTACTCAGCAGTTAGGCGAGGTAGTGGTCAGTGGGTTTATCTGCACTTTTTACATTGAAAACAGCTGCTGCCAGAAAATTGGGAAATGCAGTGCAGTAAATACCAGACATCGATGAGCCATGAGCACCAAAGATTCCTAAATAACTTACAAGATGATTCTCGAAATTTCCCAAAAGCTTTGTTTTCATTGACAATCACAACGTCTTAAGTCCAGATCCAGCTATGCAAAACACATCGTGCCACGGCTGTGTCTCCTCGATGATGGCGAGACGGAAATGAACTCGCATCAGGCTAACCACACCAGGGCAACACATTACAGTAACCACGCTGTCGTGGGTTTCAATAAAACGGCCTCGTATGCGGACCGCGACGTTGTGCAAATCCCACTGCTCCGTGTTACGGAGCCGCAGAGGCAGGCGGCCCGGCTTCTGTAATTACCACAGACAAGAATACGCTGTCTACGCTCTGCAGTGTAGATACTCGCACAGTCTGAAATTCATTGGGCATGGAGGATGGACTGCAATACAATGGCTCTTTTGGGTCTGGATATCTGGTGCCGCTGTAGATTATGGAAACTTGGATTACTTAAAGAAGGGAATCGGGGAAAGACACGCCTCGTATATGAACTGTTGCAGTCAGGGTTTCTGCCTTTCCATTTGTTTGGTTTGCTGCTACACTGCATTGTAAATCTGCTGCAATTCATCCTCCCTCCAATTGAAACAGTTTTAGCGTTGCTAATTCCATGGAAATCACGAAATGGTTGTCAACCCAAGGGGGTTGTAAAATTGAATATGTGGAGGGATATTTTATCCTCTACTTGAATCCATTATCTCTATTTCTTGTAAAATACCAAACGGTCTCTGTCCTCTCTGATAATTAATCAAATGAAATGGACTGAACTGGCCAATTCATTCTTTGGTTGCTCTCTGTATATGCAGAGTCACCGCTGTGCAATATGTAGATTATGATAGTGAGTCACAAAGTCAGTACCGTTGCTTAGTTTTACGGGATTATAAACTGGGGTTTCTCAACAATTTTATGACCCGAGTGTCAATTTAGGGAGCCAGAATATGATGGAGGGCCGAGCAACTATGTTATAAGCAAAACAATCTGATACTTTCTGCTTAGCTTTGCAGGTATTTGGTCATGAACCAAAGTATTGGATGAACAGAAATTTGATGATGGCGCTCGATGGAAGGTTTATCCTCTAGATTTTCCTGAACTTGAATATCTGTCGCAAATTTCAACCATCCTGTACTTGTCGAGACATAAAAACACAAAAATGTCAACCTCATGGTGTCGCTAGAAAAAGTCAGTGACTTTGATCACCAAAGTCCGTGGGGTTCATCCTCTGGGCACTATGAATGTCTGAGGATATTAAAAGTCCTCTCTGAAACCAGCCTAAATGACTGCACTTCTTAAAGGCACAGCGACCCACTGTACTTATGCGGTGGTGAAGGAATCTTTCAGTGAAAGTTTACACAAAAAAACAAAACGTAACTGAACAATTCGCTGATGCATTCGTTCCAAATTCCAATGGCTAAAAGAAACCAAAGACCTAACTGTGTTGTCTATGTCGTTCATGTTTAAAATGGAGCACAGGAGCAGCAGTGGTTAGTGGTCAGCATGTGTACTTGATGCAGTTAAATGAGGAGAATCATGTGTAACGTCAAAACGTAAGCTGGATATTTTCACATGTAAATCAGTATGGTGTGGCTGTCAATGTACTCTACTGTGATTTATATGTGTGTGTGTGTGTGTGTGTGTGTGTGTGTGTGTGTGTGTGTGTGTGTGTGTGTGTGTGTGTTTGTGCGTGCACTCTCTTTACACTTAAAATCAATTCATTTGTGCCGTGCTTTATTGTGTCCTTGTGTATGTCTGTTCTACTTGTAATCCAGCTATATAGCAGTAGGTGTCTACAGGGTTTTGCGTGGACAAGTAGGCAAACATTTGCCCTTTATTACACATTCAGCAGATTAGCATGTCCGCTTTACAAAAGTCAATTACTACCTTTTCAGCATTTACCCTCATCCTTGAATTGCCGTGCTTGGCCACATTTACATCCTAAAGCTACAGAACGTGGCTTCAGCTCAACTACGAATTTACCTGCTGGCAGGTGTTTGAAATGTAAAGAAATGTAGTGCGTTTAGAAAAATGTTGTCGCCTGACAAATCGTATTTCATGATGGACCTTATTCCATGCTGGGTCAGTTTCTCCAACCTCAACTGTCAACGGCCTTGGGGGTAATGAAGATTTACAGGCACACACACACACACACACACACACACACACACACGGAGTGCCGGAAGCCGCTGGCGCCAGGTGAGGCGTTATTAACCCCCCTCTGACACACTGCTCTCTTTCAGATCCCCTCCTGCGTTGGGTGTGTTTCGGTACAGGCGGCGTTTTGTTTGCTTGGGCTTGTTTGTTGTAGCGCAGCTAGCTCGCGGGCCAGGTGGGGGTTGTGTGGTCGCCTGAGGTTGCGGGCTGCTTGCCCTTGGATTTCCAGGGGTGGTTCGGTGAGCTACAGGTTAAATAACCCCCCCTCCACCTCGCCATTTCTTTTTCTTCCATTCCATAAAAAAACAATTAGAGTACAGACTAGTGTGCCAGTGTCTTGTTTTCTTTTCCACACCACCTATTTCTGTGCCGTATTTATTTTTCACCACCTCACCTGACACTATTTGCATGTCCAGCTATTACACGGTTTGCGTGTGACCACCTCTCACACACACACTTAATCATACGCACACGAACACTGCACAGCTCTGTGCAACTGTTTTGTGTGTGTGTGTAGGTGTGTTTAGGTGGGGTTGCCTTCATTTACATAAAGTTCCACCTATATTTAGAGATGGAAATGTTTCCTCTCTCCATCCTGGGCTCAGGCAATATTTTATCGCCAAAGTAAAGCTGAGAATTTTTTTTTTTTTTTAAGGCAGTGGAAGAAGTCTACGTTTAATAAAATGTTTGGTACAGGTTTTAAACTTTTATGCATAAATGCATGGAACTAAAACCCACGGAGGATTGAAGGACATGATATTGTCAAACCCTCATTTCCTGACAAAGCGCCATCTCTGGCATCATCAGAAGCTTAAAGATAGTCTGGGTTTCAGGTTTTTCTCCTCTGACTGTCCTACTTTTTCATTCTCTTTCCCTCCGTCTTTCAGACCCAGCCAGTTCCCAACCCCATGTCCTACTACCTGCATCACTCCCCGTGGTGGTTTCATCGTTTCGAGACGATCTCCAACCACCTCATCGAACTCATCTTCCCGTTCTTCACCTTCTTGGGAAGGCGGATGCGCATTTTCAACGGAGCAGTCCAGATCCTGTTCCAGGTAACTCACACTTTTCACCAACTCTCCGTCAATGACGGCGTCTTGTGAGGGAAAGCCTGTATTTCTACAGAGCCAGACTTTGAATTTAGAGTTTTTCTCTCTCTGCCTTTTGGACGTCTTAGTTCTTGCTTTTGGACCAGTCATGCCATTAAATGTTAATACATTAAACATGTTTACTGGCTGATTTAAAGGAAGGAGGTGTTCTATTACATTTTTTTTTCTTTATTATTGCTGTGCTAATGTGCGCATCATATGCAGTGGGTGTCAGAGCTCATGTTGCTGTCGTTGATTTTGCATGGCTCAAAATAAGTCAGTACTTAACTTGCCTCATAATGCTAAAGTGATGCAGTGTAATGAATCCTACAGTTATTCTGTTCTGATGTTTTCTGTACCACCTGTGTGTCTTTCCACTCGGCCTTGTCTCTTGTGCTATAGGTGGTTCTGATAGCGAGTGGGAACCTCAGTTTCCTTAACTGGCTGACCATTGTTCCCAGTCTGGCCTGTTTTGATGACGCATCGCTGGGCTTCTTGTTTTACTCTCGAGGTGGAGCCAAGAAGGCAGTGCTCGAGTTGCAGAACGAGGCTTCAGCTGGACGCACCCCCAAACCCACCAAAGGTACTCACAAAACAACCTGAGGCCAAAAATAGAGAGACAAAATAAAGTCATGTCAGTCCTAGCTTTAGGACTCCTAAATGTTATTAGTGTGAGAGTAATTCACTAAGCAAAGTGGCCATTTAAAGGGATAGTTCAGGTGGTTTTGAAGTGGGATCGTGTCACTCTTCCACTAGCACGTATGCTAAGCAATGTGCTGTTCCAGTGAAACATATTTTAGCCAGCTAAAAAAAAAAGTCAATATCAGTTTAGGTGTATGCTATATTTAGAATCCCTACTTTACCTTGCCATCAGACAGCCCTTTGCTCTGTTCAAAGCCACCAGACTCCTTTGACAAAAACAGACATGTTTGCTGGTGTACCGCTGCCTCGATCGGTGAGTGAGTTACTGTGTTATTGTTTGACTTTGGTGTTTTCAAGGGTTAGGTTGAGATTCACCAAAGTCCCACAATAACACAACCTAACTAACCGATCGAGGCAGCGGTAGTAACTTCCATGTTCTGCGAGGTAAAATGACTGTTTTTTTGTCAAAGGAGGCTACTGGCTTTGAAGAGAGCATAGATAACAGCTTCCTCATCGGAAGAACTGTCTGACGGCAAGGTGAAGTGGTGTGAATATTCTAAATATAGACTTAAACTGAAATAGTTTTTTCTTTTTTTAGGTGGTTAGAATATATTTCGCGACTGCCCCCATACACAGCAGTACATGGTTTTTCTCCCGTCCTGGTACTCCTGTCAGTTTCTCCAAACTAGGGTGTGCTGACCGTCACCTACTGTAGTAATACACTGATTATGGACAAGTACCTCATACAACCCCAGAGCCAGAAATCATATGAGTCATATACTCTATGGTATTGCAAAATAAAACATATTTGCACATACTACTTTTTTTTTTTTTTTTTTTTAAACTTGACTACACACAATGGGTCCAGAGACTCTAACAGTCGAGGCTAATGGATACAGGAGGAAGGGAATTATGGAAGAAACTGGGAATTATGGGAAGAAAAGGGATTAGCTACTGGACAGCTGAGAAGCCATATGGTTTACAGGAATTGAATGGTATGTGGCTAACATTTTTACAATACAGACTGCTCAAAATGTGGTGAAAGCAACAGCCCTCTCTAATTGGTCTCATTGGACCCAGGAGTGTCTTTGCTTTGTTGTAGGACGTTGAATATAAAATAGGCTTCTACCTGGTGCGTGAGCATGTTTTAATCATTTTGACCATTTTGCAAAAGGTTTCAGTGTGATTATGCTGATGTCTTTAACATGCGTGGGATAAGCAGGCAGACACAGGTGGTAGGAAACTCACGGACTCGGCCAACGTTTGTCAATACCAGCCGTCCCGTGATCCAACAGCTCAAACCTCTTCCACCAAGGAAGTGTTGAAGTCATCACTTTTACATCACGCACAGACTTACACGCTTAATAGCACTAATTCTGTTCACATGCACACAAACCAGCCAGACACTAACAAACATGTTGCCTTGATGTAAGCTGTAATTGCTGTCTTTCCCCTGAGCCCCTCAGTCTCATTTTAAAATCGTGGACTGCAAACGTGAGATGCAATATTTCTCCAATAGTCTACAAAATGTAACAAGTAAACAAAATGCTGTAGTACCTTCTTCAGGCAAAACAAGACCTGCAATTTTGTTCAATTTGTCTAAGAGCAGTGTCTAGACAGAGTATGATGACTAATGTTGCAGTTTTCCCATTAATTCATGCTATTCCACTCTTTGTGTGTGTGTGTGTGTGTGTGTGTGTGTGTGTGTGTGTGTGTGTGTGTGTGTGTGTGTGTGTGTGTGTGTGTGTGCGTGCGTGCGTGCGTGCGTGCGTGCGTGTGTGTACATACTGTATGCATTACAGGTATGTTGATACGCCGGATGGTGAACATCTCTTTGGGCGTTCTGATTGGCTGCCTGAGCATTCCCGTGGTGATGAACCTGTTGAGTTCCAGGCAGGTGATGAACACCTCCTTTGACCCGCTGCGCATCGTCAACACCTACGGGGCCTTTGGCAGGTACGGGGCGCTCAGGTCATGAGGTTGGACACGGTATCGTTGGATCAGCTTGAACAGCAGCTGAAATGAATGTCTAAATGTAAAACCTTAAGGTGGGTTAAAGGTTTGAAGGCTCACATTTATACTCACACGTGTTCATCGAGAAAGTTATTGGCTACTGTTATATATAAGGTCAAAGGTTCTTCCTCCGTCATTCCTGTTGGCTTAATCATTGAAACTGAAACATTCAAAGTTAATTTAATGGATTCTGGATTAGCGAGATTATCTCATTATTCTAAGAACGTTTTTCATGGTTATCTTGTTTCTCTGAATTGAAGAGAATAATATCTCAGAATCCCCCCCCCCCACACACACACACACACACACACACACACACACACACACGCTAAGAATAATTAGCGTGGGGGGGGGTGGGGATGCAGCAAACTGCGGCTCTGAGGATGGAGATCAGACCACCAGCGCATTGGTCTTGCGATGGCTGAATTGGAGTTGCTGCAGCCGCTAAATGAAGGCCCATCTTTGCAAAAAAGTTTAGTTTTTATTTGCAGAGGTTTCAGGTGTCTGTCTATCAGAGTCCTGCTGTAACTCCACCACAATGAGGAGGAAGGACATTTTGTCCTCGGTGTCTTTCCATAAAGTAAAGTCCCAGATAATCCAAACACCTCGCTGTTATGACAAACCAAATAGTTAGCTTTTTATGATTCGGGTAAACAGAAAAAAAACCATTTGGCTTTGTGAAACTTGAAGCTATGGTCGAGTGTCGTCTGTGTAGCAGAAAATATATATATTTTTTAACTATTATGGTCAGAACCTGTCTAAAAATGTGATTATGCCACATTCCTGCTGCCATTACACACTTCCTTTTACACAAGATTTCAAAATCTGTGCCCGTTAAGGGATCTGCACTTTTAAATGGTGTCCTTCATGTCTGCAGTCTTGCATACGTTCACATCCACTCTGCAGCCTTCTAGCCTCTTCCCCTCGGTTTGTGAAGCATTTAGTGTTGTTTTACAAATCAGCGTACTCACTTTCACCTAATTCCTCCCCAAACTCTGTCCAGCATCACCAAGGAGCGTACCGAGGTGATTTTCCAGGGCACTCTGAGCCGGGACCCCAAGGACCCTGAGGCGCTGTGGGAGGAGTACCAGTTCCTGTGTAAGCCGGGGGACGTTTACCGGCGGCCATGCCTCATATCACCGTACCACTACCGGCTGGACTGGCTCATGTGGTTTGCTGCCTTCCAGGTGAGACACTGAGGGAGTTGATGTGCGTAGTGAAGTGTACCACCAGCCTAAAAAAACAGATTCACTTGGCGTGAACATGGGTTTTGGCTGATATTAGTGCCAAAACGGATGCCATTAATCAGTACCTTTTTAGATGTAAGATTTCCATTTAAAAAAACACCCTGTCGCCTCTGATAATATGAAGTTAACTAGGATAAAAAACACGAATAGAGGACTGAGTTTAGCTGGTTTATTCTCCTATGTGGCATTAAGCGTGTCAAGCCACAAGGGGGCAGTAGTGTCATGTACTAAAAATAAGGTGACTTTCGGTATAGTCAGTCTCTATCTGTGTTTCTTACCTTCTGGTCTTATTCTTTATTCTTTTGCCTCAGAGACTCTTACCACACCCTCCGTCTCTCCCTGCCTCCTTAAATCCACATGTCCGTCTCTTTCACACCCTGCGTCTCCTTCTCTTTGGCTCATTTCCTCGTCCTTTCCTTTAACACCTTGTCTCCGTGTTTCCGTGCAGACCTACGAGCAGAGTGAGTGGGTGATCCACATAGCGGGACGTCTGCTGTCCAACGACAGCGCCGTCCTCTCGCTGCTCGACCGCAACCCCTTCCAAGGCAGAGAAACTCCCAGGTAAACCCAGAGCACACAGTCGCAGGGAAAAGATCCGTCTGCAGGGTCGTCGTACAGCGTGAGGGATTTCTATGAGCATAAAGCACTTCATGTCCATATCAACCTCGCCCAGGCACACATTTGTCCAATTTATGATCAAGCTCTGGTTGCTACCTGTTGTTAAATGTTGGCAGCAATCAAATGAAAAACCCATACTGCTCATGAGTTAGTATTCTCTGTGCTATAGCGCCCTCTAGTGAAGCAATGAGCACATAGTTGTTCTTTTGCTCAAATACAAAAACTGAAATATGTAGATGAACCTGTTTGGACAATATACTGTATACCTATAGTTACACATATTAATAAGTGTCATACTTTGCCCTGAGAGGAAAATGACTTTAATGAGACCAGATGCTGACAGTTGCAATGCCTTTTTGTCTCACGGGACGACCCTCCTTTCCATGTCCTCCTCTTCTTCAGGTGGGTTCGAGGGGAACATTTCAGGTACAAGTTCAGCAAGCCGGGCAGCACCAGCGCGGCTGAGGGGAAGTGGTGGCTGAGGAAACGCATCGGAGCCTACTTCCCTCCCGTGGACCTGGAAGGACTAAGGGGCTACTTCCAGTCCCGGAGCTGGCCCCACCCACACATAGCGCCAGGCAGGAGCTAGAGCCATGACGGCCGACTACAGAATCAAAGGGGGGGGGGGACCTGAGGTCTGCAGTGGTTGAGGTTGGAGAGAGAGGTCAGATTCAGTGGTGTGGGACAGAGGCTCAAAGGACCAAGGATGCCATCAGGTGTTTTTTTCCACATTGAAATATGTCATGAAGAACTGCTTCATAAAACCTGATATTTACTCAAACACTGTGACGCTTTTCAAGGTTTCGTGAAAGGAGTGAATCTATGAATCACAAATGAGTACCGCCCCTTGAATCTCACAAAACAATGTGAGTATTGAATGTGACTTCACTAACGTTTCGACATTAAAACTGCTTACATTTAAATTGTGATTTCCCTTCAACCTTTCCCCTCCGATGAGGAGTGTCATGTTTTGACAGAATGTTTTGAACAGGGCTGAACATTTCGGGACTGTTTCTGTGTCACCTCGCATTGACCAGCTCAGCTGAGCGTTTAGACAAGGCTACATTAGCCGCTGCTAGCACAACACGCCCACCAAATATATTCAATGAGGTGACAGAACGTGTGGAACAAAGAAGAAAAGATCTCTAGTTTTCATGAGTCTGCTGTGTTTTTAGCAGTGCAACGCTAAATTGGAGGAAAACTGTTCTCCAGGCGTCGACTTTCTTCACCCGACGACCAGGTGCACTCTGTCTTTTCCGCCCTTTTCCTCACATCAAGCCTCACCTGTCCCTCATCAGCCCCACTGTGTTTATACACTGGCCCCTCTTCCTTTGACACATTGTCCGTTGTGCCACTGCAGCTGTAGCATCCTGCCTCTATTCTTGTGTGCTCGTCTTTTCATGATTCCCGTCCTCTTCTGTTTGTTTTTGTTTTTTTGTCTGCTTGCTCCCCTTTAGGATGTGTTTACCCTCGCTGACTGTTTACATCTGGGTTTACACTAATCTGAGCTATCGTAGTTATGAGTTTTGGACGTCATCTTCCAAGTTGAGAGAAGTTGCAATTGAGGGTGTATTTAGTTCAATAAGTGGGACTTTATCCTCGCATCTCAAGCTGGATCATAAAGGGATCATTTGAATCAGAGGTGAATCAGATTTCACTAGTAGACACTAGTATACTCAAATGCAAAAAAAAGGTTATTGATTGAAGCAATAAATTGCTCCGTACAGGCTGTAGAAAACAGCTGCAAAATCTGTTGTTCTTCCCGCATCTAGCACTGTCATCGTCATATATCATTTATGTTTTATAGATGATGATATTGCTGTGCCTCTCGCTCTCTTTCTTGCAGAATTTTTGCTCAAAATCAAATTTCCATATCTTTGAGCTTTCTGATGCCCGACAGGCTGTTGACATCCAGATATTTATCAATTGTCTCTGAAATGGCTTTTCAAAGGGAATTTGTCTCACCAGCATTATTTATACCAACCAATCTCTAATCATCGCCACAAGTAATGATATTTAGATGAAATATAATCAGAAGACTTTCGGCCTTCAGCTCCTAGGCAGAAGTGTATGAAAGCAGGTGACAATAAAGCTAATTTAAATGAGAAGGTTTGAGTTGATTATAAAAATAAAAACCCATCAAAAATTCAAAATAAAAGAAAAAGAATGTGTACAAAATGTTTTCATTAACATGGAGTTCTAGTGACGGTAGGAGGACACTGGATGGTGCCGTTCTCCAGCTCATTCATCTGTCTGGGCTTTGTGGTTCACTCCCGCATTCATCATTGTTCCTCAACGTTAACCCACCTGCACTGAGTCTGGTGTTGTTTTTGAGTGGAGGACGTCCCTTCTGTCCGTTAGGCCAACATTTTACCCAGCAAAACCATATATATATATATATATATATCTGTCCCTGACAACAAAAATACTCAAATTATGTGTCTGCAAATAAATTGAAACATATTTTGAAGATATTTATTGAGCCTGTTTTTGTCTTTTGATTCTACCCACCTGATGAAGATATTTCCAAAGAGTTGCCTGAAACATGCGGTGCAGCTTAAATGTGGATGTACTTCCACTTCCTGACACGTGCCTTGTGCAACAGCAACCTCACAATTATTAATTAATGAATTCACAAAGGAGCCGCGTGTAGCATTTAGTAGGGATCTATTGGCAGAAATGGAATACCATTTTAATACATATGTTTTCTATAGTGTGGTATCACCTGAAAATAAGAATCTTTGTTTTCGTTACTTTAGAACAAGCCGCATTTATCTACCTATGGAGCGGCTCATGGTCATGGAATCCGCCATGTTGCACCGCCATGTTTCTACAGTAGCCCAGAATGGACAAACCAAACACTGCCTCTAGAGAGGGCCATTTGCGTTTTCACATCAGCCACACGGGAGAAGTTTCCATTGGTTGCAATGTGCAACCTCACCGATCGATGTCGCCAAATCCCACACACACACACACACACACACACACACACACACACACACACACACACACACACACACATACATATATATGATTATTTCTTAATGTGTTGTTTATTTATTCAATATTGAACTCTAGGGCTCCGTGATTATATGAAGTGAAAAATGATTTGAAGGGTAAATAAACGATCACTATTATTATTGTTATCAGTGGTGGATTCGTGTTTCGACGATGCAGCGCTCTCACAGCGTGTGCTTTTTTTTAATAGCCTCCTCATCAAACGTCTCTGCGTCCCGTTTGTTGTGCTCCCCGCCTTCGGACTTGCAAATAGATCTTCCTCGCAGAATCGCTTTTTCGCAGCTTTCGTGTGACTTTGATGATTGACTTACAGATCACGCACACCAGATCACTGTTTTCCCTGTTGTCCTCTGATATAATATTAAAAGTGGCGGCGGCAGCAGTGCTCAAAGACTGGTTTGATCACAGCCATCGCCAAGTCAGTCAGCCGCCCAATGGCTACTGGTTGTACAGGGCAGCTCTCAGGTGTGGAGGCTTCTATCTAAAGGGGGATTGTTGCAGAAGAAGACGCTCCAGTGAGTCACCAGCGCCTCTGTTCGTGGTTGCGTAAAATGCTGTATATAGTATGCATCGTCACAGTGGATGCAGGACAATGACTGTTTGCAAGCTGAAAGATTAAGAGCTCCTTAAACATACGGAGTGACTCATGTGGTGTTTTCACACAATCTGGTCGATACAGAGAGCAGGCTTTCTCTTGGACACACATTTTTTGCTCTAAATTCATGACCAAGACATTAATCACTGATGGTAAACCCAAAACGGTTAGTTTTCGTTGACACTCGGCTCTCTCTGCTACCGCGCCAACAAGCTGCAACCTCCTCAACTTGTTGCAGAGTCGACTTACGCAGATCCTTTAATGACCACTAGATGCCGGCTCCATTAGATTGGATTGACATTAATGGGAAAAATGACTTTTCTTTTAAAATGTAAAGTCAGCGCCTTCCACAAGAGGTTGGGCTCTAAATGAAGATGTTTTTTTTCCCCCCCTTAAACCTGCAATAACAAACTTTTTTGGCCACTTGGAGACAGCAAACGCAACACTGAAATACAGTATGTTCCCCTTTTTATGTTGATGCAGCGAACGTCTCAGTGAACAGTCTTCTTTCCAGAGGTAATGATATATAGCAGCAAACAGCTATTTGCTCTGTAAACACTCTGTCGGCACTGTTGGCTCAGTACCTCCAGCCTTTGCAGTGTGGAGGTACTAGCTTAGGGGGGGTGACCGTGGGGGGTGACCGTGGCTAAGTGGAGAGCAGGGCCGCCTCTCAATCAGAGGGTCGGTGGTTCGATCCCCAGCTTCAGCTAGCTAGCTAGTCCCCAGCTTCAGCTAGTCTCATGTCACTGTGTCCTTGAGCAAGACACTTAACCCCAAAATTGCTCCCGTAGCTGCGACTACGGTATGTAGATAAATACTGAATTGTAAGTCGCTTTGGATAAAAGCGTCTGCTAAATGGACGTAATGTAATGTATTAGCTAATGCCTTAAATTCCGTAATGAGGCTTCATTCACTTGGCAGTCATGTTTCTGTTTCTGGACACCTACATCTTCACAGTAAGAACAGTTGCCCGATGACGGCGGTGAGGGTGAACCAAAATGCAAATGTTGCATGCAGGAAAACCAACAATGAGCCAAAAAGATGCTGATGAGAACTGTCAGGTGATAACTCTGTGCTCCTTTCATACACAAGTGTGTGACTCATTGCTGGACATGTTTGTTTTAACAGAAATAAATGTGGACACCTACTTAAATATATGCTAATATTTTGATGCCACCCAGCCTATCAGTACTTTCCTACAGTCCTCAGGTCCTGTGTGACGTTAATGGGACCATGCCTATCCACAACACATCTACCTTCACTGACTTGGGCATCATTCACATTACCTAAAGCCACTGAGACAACGAATGCTTTTGAGAGCAACTCTGAATCCCAAATGCTTCATGGGTCAACTGTGACTGGAAGGCAGAGCGGGTTGTCCCTCAATCAGAAGAATGGCGGTTCGATCCCCAGCTCCTTAAAGCCATGTCGATGTGTCCTTGGGGCAAGACACTTAACCCCAAATTGCTGCGTGTGAATGGCATGTAGTGTTGGAAGCATGTAGAGTGGTCTGAAGACTAGAAAAGCATGCACCTGCTGGCCACACTGTGAAAACACGCTCATTCATCTTTAAGGCCCTCATTTTACAGCACGCCTGCCTGCTGAACGCCTGCTGTACTTGTGCGCCGTTACCCAGAAGGCAGAGGGAGCAGTCTGGATATTGAGGACTAGAAAGTAATGCAGCATTATATTTCAAAATGTCTGGATAAAATGTGAAGTTTCCCTTTACAAGCTGCCACACAGACTTGCGCCTTTAAAAGAAAAATACACCCTAAAACTAGAAATTAAATAGTTTTCTGTTATACTGCATAACTCAGCTTTTACATAATATATTTGGGCAGTGATGGGATCTACATACCAGACGCCAGACAGTACATTTTGAAACATGGAGATTGTCAGCTATTTATTTGGATTTAGAATAATTAGATACATATTTACTGTCTACCAATCGTTGAGTATCATCAAAACTGTGGCATCACAAATATCACATCAGTTGAGGACTGTTCTTATTTCCAGCTAAGAGAAACAGCATTGTTTTGGTATGAACTGATGTCCAACATTGTTGTAAAAGTATAATATTTCCGTTTTAGGGTGGATTTTCCCTATAAACGCACTGAAACAACCATGCCTGCATATGCGCTCCCAACATGACAATACGAGAGAGGGAGGAGTGAGAGCTGTTTACATTGTGAACCAGATTTATAGTCATCCAGCTGCACCGCCGGGACAACAGCTGTTTCGAGTTAAAGCCAGTATTTGTCCGTTAAACCGTCTCCAATTTACGCTTTACGCACAGTCATGATTTTGACGCACAGGTGAACTTATTTCGTCTCGACCCCAACTCCAAAAAGGAAAGGTGTTTTGAGAACGTCTCGTGCGTTTCGAACTCTCCTCCTCACTCTCCCATCGGAGCCGAACAGGTTGTCGGAGCCATGTCCAGGAAGAAGGCAGTGAAAGGCAAAGGGAGCTCCAGGAGCCCTAAGGCGTCGCCGGGCAGCGGGAGGACGGGGAAAGGTCTGGCCGCCGCCGCCTCTCCGTCTTCCGGACTGGTTTATCCCAGCAGACCGTCCATCAGCAACAGCGGAGAGTTTTACGACGTCGCCTTCAAGGTGAGCAGCTCGGGTTTAAGTGAGAGGTTCTGCGAGCGTGCGTTCAATCAAGCAATCAATTAGTAAATGAACCGCAGGTGATAAGTTGGAAGCGGCCAATGACAACAACCCTTTCAATTCACGCCTTTAAGTCGAATCCCAGTTAGTTCGAATTTAAAGTTCTACTTATTTTTGCAGCGTCGTTTCCATGAGACTAAAAGAAAAGAAATTACCGAGTTCCATGAAAAGTTTGATGTGATGATGATAATAAAAAAAGCGTGCTCATAGTATGTCAACATTTTGAACAGGTGTCATGATTTTGACTGAGAAAGTTAGTTTGGACTTAAGTATCTTATAATATAGTTGTGTTACACTGAATTCAAATTGGACTCATTATTTCATCATTTTGTCTTATATTGTGACTTTGATATGTATTTAATGGGACTTAACCAACATGTTTTTTATTCTTAATTATGTGTAGCTTTTCCTTTCTGCTTTCACTTCCATAAATGTGCCTGTGCAGTACTATGTGTATAATTTCACCATTATTTCCCACCGATGGCACAGTCCCAACATGAATGATAAAGCACATTGTTTTGTCCCATGTTCGGTCTCAAAACTGTAGAACACAGTAAGGTATATCCACTGTGTCTCCACTCTGGTCCCTGCAGATGCAAAAGTTTGGGAACCGCAGCTTGATTGTCCAACAGGAACATTAAGTGCGCCACAGCTATAATCCAGTGCAATAACACAATGAGATGGTGCAGAGGGGTTTCTGTTATGTATGAGATCAATTACCAGCAGCACAGGAGGTGGGCTGTTTTGTGCTTTTTGGTTTTGTAGCAGTGGACATGGGGACAAAACATCTGGCTGATTCTCCACACTCCCAAAATGCACCAGCCAATTTCATTTTTTTTTTTTTTTTTTACCAAACAAATACACTTTCATGACTTAAAATGTATATATAAATGAAAATTATCATAAATAAAAGTAATCCTTTACTTGGTAGGATGCAAAAAATAATAATACAGACTTTATGTCTCTGCAGGGATTTTATAAAATCATAGTGTGGCTACCAGTGAAACAGGTCTTTTAATGATCCAAAACTGCCAGATATTTACTTGCAGTTTCACTTTTTTTTTTTTATTGAAATTGAACAAATAATCAACAAATGAACTGATGATGAAAATAATCATTAGTTGCAGCCCTTTTGGCTGTAGAGCAGCAACACAGAGTATAATAAAAAGTGTCAGATGGACATGTTAAATAATAACTAATGATAATCTGCATCGAGCATATGCAAATCAAAACTTTCATCATGTGGGTGGCAGCTGGTGTTAATTCTGCACCCTGATTAACAACTGCTCCGGTATGACAGGTCTGCCAAAATCACTGCTCCGTGTCACAGGTGCCACCTCTGCTCACGGCAAGTCAAACCCATTAAACCTCCATACCAGAGTATATTGATGCAATAGATAGATACTCCCGACGTATCGAATGGCACAACAGAGAACAGAGTGTTGTGTTGTCTGATGGCAGAAGAATGGAAAGCAAACAAACTCCGGGTCCCGCCTCTCTCTCCCTCTCTGTCCCATTGGTCTGTACAATCTGCTCTCTCCCACTGCACTGAGTGTGACGCTCTGTTTCCTCTGTAGATGGGAGTTTGGGGAGTGTGTTTATATGTGTGTGTGTGTGTGTGTGTGTGTGTGTGTGTGTGTGTGTGTGTGTGTGTGTGTGTGTGTGTGTGTGTGTGTGTGTGTGTGTGTGTGTGTGTTGAGTTTCCTTAACACTCCTGTGTATTTGTAGATAAGTTCTCACCTGAGCTGCGTCCTTCCCTCTATGTCAAATACCCACACTTACACACACACACGCACACACCCAGGACTTTGACTTGTAACATCCGAGTCATTCTCCTCCTATCCTGTCTGTCTGTCTGTCTGTCGGTGTCTCAGGTGATGCTGGTGGGGGATTCAGGTGTTGGGAAGACCTGCCTGCTGGTTCGCTTCAAAGATGGAGCCTTTCTAGCCGGGAGCTTCATCTCCACTGTGGGCATTGACTTCAGGGTAAGGACACACACACACACACACACACACACACACACACACACACACACACACACACACACACACACACACACACACACACACACACACACATACACACACACGGTCAGAGGAAACGTGTACAAAGTACAACATTAGGGTGTAGGGGTGTGTCCCAATCTGTCCAAGTGTAAAGGAATCAAACACGCGAATGTGTCAGAGTGTCATCCGAGTACGCTAGCGTACATGCAGACGTGGAGCAGCATCATTTTAGGACGCCCCGCTGTAACACTGGCTGTCACTGCTGTAGGTAGGGGTGGGTGATATATCGAGCATACTCGCTGTATTGTGGCTTGTTCTACGCTGGATGTAGTAAGGGACTCTATCACGAACACAGAGTACAAATCGTGTCTCGGGCACAAAAGTAAGTGAGCAAGTGTGTGTGACGTGTGTGTGGAGTGTGTTTTTGTCTCTGGAGGGATCGGAGACAGAAAGAGTTTGTACTGTATGTGTTGAGTTTGGAAACCGTACTGTCGGTCAAACTAACCCCCCATGTTGTTTTGCGGAACAAGGAAGGTGATAGGCAATCTCACAATCATTCAATAGTCAGTCTGTCAATAATAAATACATAAACACATTGAATACATATTAAACAATAAAGAAGATAATTCAACAAGAAAATACGGCCTGCAAACTGTATTACAGAGAGAAAAGAAAATCAAGGATCGTATGAATAGTCGATCAAACTTAATGGGAAAGATGTCCAGAGAACAATTTCAATTTAAAATGGTAGCAGACCTCCTCAGAGCATCATTCAGACAATAGCAGGACATTCTGATGTGGAATTTCAAAATGAAAGCCCTCCAAAAATGTCACATACGAGCTGTGTTCTCTCACGAGCTGCAGGAAGGATAAGAGAGAGAGAAATGGTCTGTGGCCACCACCTGAAAACCATTCCTTTTTTTGGGGGATGTCTTGCTGTTGCCTCTCCTGTCCACCTGTTGTCGCTTTCATTTTGCATCAAAGCGGGTGAAATTGATGGACGAATTGAAATCCCAGAGGTTTAATTTACTTGGTGTTATACTGTCATGATTAAGTGTTCCCTTCATTTTTTTTTTTTTTTTTGAGCAGTGTATATCGTATGTCGAGGCCTATCCTAAGCATATCAAAATATTATTCATAAGCCATATATCGTCCAGCTCTAGCTGTAGGTAGTAAGCTAGTTAGCCAGATATACAAACATTTGCAGCTTATATTAGTATAGATACACTTTTTGCACTTTTGTTTTGGAGATACTAAATCAAAATGATAATTTTGATGGCGAGTATCGCTCCTCCTCAAGCTCCATGTTCCGTGAGCCATAAAGATTAAGTGAGGCCAACAGGGGGCTTCTATACTCTAATAAGACAATGTAACAAACAAGCTTTAAAAGTCTATAAGCCGGCTCCGTTCCTTTGTCTCCACGCTTATAAGGAGGTGACTTGTGAGGTGTTTAAACCCTGCCGGCGACCCCAGATCTCCCCAATGGGACGCGACACATTTTTAACTGAATTAAGCTAAATTAAAAAGGTAATTTAAAGTGAGGTTATTTATTGACGCTCTAATCCTTCGTTTACTCCCAATGGCTAACCCACTCTCTGCCTATTGTGCCCTATGGGGAAATTCCAACGAGGGTTATAGTGGCGGTAAAAAAAACAAACCCAAAACAGCTTTACTTTAAGTGTCACAGCAGTGGACCAGAAGCAGTGACCCTATTCAGACTTCTGCTTTCTGGTGGCTTCAAGCAAGTTCGCTATAACTGCAGAATCTGCCAAAGCTGTTTGGGAAGACCTTTGTGGAGGCATCCACAACGACTCACTGTAGAACAAGTGAAGAGTAAAAAGTGGTCAAACTCCAGGATATTAACTCTGAAAACATACTGTTGATGCAGCCCAGCGGGACGTGTGTTGATTGACACCCGTAGAACAAATAGGAAGCTCCGCGGCGTGCTCCCTTAACAGGACCACACCGCTATTCACTAAAGAATTCAGAAGAGTCTTTTCATAGGCAATCAACGTAAAACAAATAGTAAAAATATCTTTAATCTGCGAGGAACGTTTTTGCAAACCTTTTGCGTGGAGAACTGGTCATTAAACGGAGTATATTGAGCATGCACATCCAAAATCTTTTACAGACATCGGGATCAAAAGACTTTATTGTTCGCCTGACAAAGCTCAGTGGAAGTCTCTGTGAAATGCTGCTTCATTAAATGTGTTGGAAGCTGTTGGTGTAATGCGGGGCTGCTTTGTCTTGTTTCTGGCCTCATTATCACTCCTACGGTACACCATGGGACCGTGTTCCCTGGTGCAATACTGAAAGGTGACACTATGAGCAGATTTTTGCGATGAATAATTTATTTGGTCATTTCACAGCCACACCATACATAACGGCCATCCCACATTTTCTTTGTCGTTTTCTCTATTTTCCAGTGTACAATTACGTCAGCGCTCACATACACACATTTGTACTTCTATACTTGTAAGGACTCTTTTTGAGTCAATGCAGTCCCTTAATATTTTGCGCCATACACTTTCGGGTATTCATGCCACTTTCATGTCTGCATGATAGATATGAAACTAGAGCCATTATACTGTAAATTTAGCTTGGCATGAAAAAAAAAGCTAAGCTGGGCCCATAGTGTGTTAATTAGTGAACTTTCAAGGTCTTTATACTAAGCTAAGCTAACCATCTCCTGGTTTTAGCTTAACATTCAGTCTGCAGATCTAAAAGGTTTAAAACATAACAAGGTTTTTAAAAAAGATAGATATGCGAGAGAACACACACACACACACACACACACACACACACACACACACACACACACACACACACACACACACACACACACACACACTGTGCTTCCTCAAGCTGGCTTCTCTTTAATCTCCTGCTTTTGCACATATCTTTTTTAATGTCTGGAGCACTGTGCAACAGATCTGTTGGTTGAAAGAGTTTTATTTTTAGAAACTCTTGGGCCATTGAGACTGCAGAACGCTGTCGCAGTCTTTTGAAATCGGTCTGCTTCGTCAGCTCGCTTAACATACGATCAGGACATCATACACGTAGACATGAAAACGATCTGCACGGTAAACACTTCAGTATCGCCTTTGTTTTGTAATAATGATATAGTTTGGTTTTTATGAATTCTTTTTTATGTTACCCACCACGACGTGTGATGGAAACGTTGACCAGCTGCAACCAGCTTCATGGGCGCTTGACCAGAGGGCAAATAACCCAAAAGTAAATTCTATAAAAAGATGTTTTTGGCAGTGCATTTGTAGCCTGCAGCCCACACAGTGTATCTTTGAGCTTGATTTAAAATGGAAGAAAGAAGTGCAATGTTCATGTAGATAACATGTCACAAAGTTAAACATCAAGCAGAGGCAGAGTCGTAGAGAACATCAGGATGTACGTAGAACCTTTGTTTTGTCTGGACAGTCTCCGCTTACTCTTCTCTGTGTTGTTGAATTGCTTGGTCAGTAGTTTTCATATGTACTTTTGTCGGCAGTGTGAGAAGCTAAAGCTACAAAGTTCTGACTAAAAGTTCTAAAGTAGAAAATCATATCAGTAGTGGAACAAAACAAGCTTGTTATCCGTTCACACATCGACCGGATTACCCAACTGTTTGGCTTTGTAGGAAATAAACGCACCTCCAGCCTGATTTCTCACAGTGTGGATATGGTGTCAAACTAAATTGCCGGAGCTGTTGTATCTGTAGGGCGCTGATGTTAAATTTTTTTTTTTTAAAGATAGCAGCAGATATATACTGGGACAGAAATGCTGAAAAATATCTGCAGCAATATGCTGCTCTTTAGCTATGAGTTGATTTGGCTGCGGCATTAAGAACCTGCGTCTTTCGCAACGTTGGGAATGTGCAGCAGTGTGATATTTTACACTTGATAACAACATTTCTTGGGGAAGAGTTCAACTTAACTTCAGCTTGCTTTTGTTCATCTATTTATATTTCTCCTGACGGAACGAAATGAGTCAGAAATCAAACTTTCCAGTCCATCCCTTTGAGAAGTTTGTGAGAATCTCTGGTGAGTCTCCACCTCATTTGAATAGCGGGGTGTGTTTCTGCTTCTCGTCCCCACTGTCCGTGACGCATGCGTGTGCATTTAATTATCTGTGCTACCTCTCATTTCCCTTTCATCACCTATTCACTCCGCTGGAAGTGATGCAGCACAGCACCGGGCCGCTTGATCATTAAACAAATGGCTCGCACTGACGCACATGGTGTGTGTGTGTGTGTGTGTGTGTGTGTGTGTGTGTGTGTGTGTGTGTGTGTGTGTGTGTGTGTGTGTGTGTGTGTGTGTGTGTGTGTGTGTGTGTGTGTGTGTGTGTGTGTGTGTGTGTGTGTGTCCGGTCAGAGCATGACGGGAGGATCATATTGACCACCCTCACCGCCCTTTAAAACTAATTGACACTGGGCTCGGTTTGAGGATGTGTTTTTTTTGTGTGTGTGTGTGTGTGTGTGTGTGTGTGTGTGTGTGTGTGTGTGTTATGACCTCTGTCAGGAGTAACAGCTTTGGGAAAAGGGAAAACATCCTCACTCAGAATATTTATTTTTTGTTGTTTCAAATTCCTGCAATAACATGGCTCATTAGCATTAGCGGGATGAGTTAAAGGTTCAGCTTGTTGGTTTTAAACATCAGTAAATTAGCACACATTGCATAGTCAGCCTTTATGGTGCAATTTAGATTTGGAGAAAAATAGGCTGTTTTGCTTTATGGCACAAAACTAGTTATTCCTCCAGAGCAAATGGAGCTAAACTTTTCAGTGCGATGCCAGATGGCGGAAGGAGCGAGCGGATAATAAAGAAATCACTCTCAACATGTTTATCCTCTTCGGTAAAGACAAAGAGGAAGAACCAGCAGTACAAGCTGCTCTGGAAATGATCAGAAATCGTCACATTTCTCACAAGACAATGATTAATTTGAGGTCTACAGGTTTAGTTTAGTAGCTTATTGATTGTGAAAGGCGGTGAATTTAATTGCCCGTTGTTGTTGTTGTTGTTGTTGTTGTTGTTGTAGTTGTTATCCAAATTGTTCCCGTAGCTCCTTGAGTAGTCTGGCTGCTGGCCCCAGTGCATCCTTACTGTTAAAATGTTGCAAGGAACATGAAGCAACAGTGTGTTCATGGGAAATGTGTTCATTTTAGAGCTGACGATCCTGCTGATGCAAGCCATGGTCTTAATAATTAAATCAGTTAATTTGAGTGATCCAAGCTTCCTGCTTGGATCACTTTTTCCCTCACGGCCCCAACACATCAACAGGAATCATTGTGCCAACCTGTACCTACACACATGTACATCTGTAATTCTACACATTTTGATGCAAGCATACGAAGTGTACTAGGCCTGTTAGAATGGGGCGGCCTTCGTATGCTGATCGACAGACCCCAATCAGTCAGCAGAGGACTGATGATGATGATGATGATGATGATGATGATGATGATGATTGCAGTCCCTCCGTGGCTCTTCAGGCTCCCAGATGTCGTCCATCGATCCTGGAACACTTTTATTTTTTTATTGGGGCTGTGAATCTTAATTGTCCCGGGAATGACTGTAGCTGTGTAGTCAGATTGCAGGCAAATCAAATGATTTCTTTCAAAACGTCTGTACGCTTTGTAATTTACCGCTGACCTCACTGGACAACATTGGCTGCCATGGTAACGATGTACAGGTACTCCCCAAAGGCAATTTTTTTTTCCTGCCCACTACATGGAAGTTAGTCTACATCATGCAAGCACTGCCACGGACATCCACACTCAAACAGACACAGATTGGATCTCTAATTCACACACACACACACACACACACACACACACACACACACACACACACACACACACGCACCGGGACACAGTGGAAATGCTCTTACTTAATAATAGCAATAATGAAATGTAATCACGACATTCAAAAGTTGCATTGGAAGTTGAAGAAGTGTTCAGTGTTGGTGGAGGTGGAGTTTTTAATCCATCATCATTTACCTTCAATTGAACTTGACGCAAATGACCAAAAAACCCATCAAAATGCTCTAAATTGAGATGTCAAGCGTCACTTAAAAACCACCAAACAAACAATAAAAGCACAGAATGGATCGTCGGCATCACGGCTGTCAGAAAGCCTCCCGCCGGTCTGCACCACACTGCTCGCTCCACTCTTGCGGTGTCGGCTGAAAATCAGCCATATGCAGATGCACTTCAGTATTCATGAATAAGCAAAATGATGAAACACACTCATGCTAATAGGCCGCCACGGGAAAAACAACACCAGGAACAGTTCAAAGTCAAAGCCACATTTTCTCTACATAACCCATCATTCCACTTCCCTTTCCCTTCATTCCTAATCATCTTTGCTGCAGGGTTATGTAATATGATGCGGGTTTGTTAGCAGTGAAGTGGACCTGAAGACCGGGCGACAGACACACACATTTGACGAAAAGCGCACACACACGGAGGCAGGTGTTGGTCTGCTTGGTATTTACAGTTTTTTCCCTTTTTTCATCACACAACTCCTCAAGTGCTTGTTGGGTTCCCAGGAGACTGTTGTTATGGAGCAGTAGCCATGACAACGATGCAAAGCAACGACTGCGTGGAAACAGCTTCTACCAGATTCTGCTGGTTCGGCCTGGCAGATGGCTTTCAGGCTTTTCTCGAAGCTTCAGGGTTGGCTGACATCCTCAGCCGGGGTCGGGGGGGGGGTGTTTGGTTGGCGTTGCAGAACACAGATCGAGACGTGACCGAAATCTGCTTTTGGTGCCGAATTTACAGATGGGTTTTTGTGCCGGTGTTCGTTAAGGGCAGGTTTGGGCTCATCCATCGCTTTGCTTCACACTCTCTCCGTTCAGTGCGCCCAGAATTTGGGAGCATTCCAGTTCAATCACAGTCCTCCGCTGAAGGCCGACAGAACATCTCCACAGGAGCAAGTCAGGGTTAAAGTGTTGATCAGTGCGCCGCTAAAGAGTTCACATGGAGAGCAGATTTCTGTCTATGACAACATGCTGGGATAGTTAGTGAACAACATGAATTGCACATAGTGAGGTGTTGAGTAGATAATAAAGAAAGTTTTCGGCCAGAAATAAAATAAAATAAAGATGTTGTAGAATTTCTTCACCAGAGTTATATTCCTGGCTTTATCAATACGGCTTTCAAGCAGCCATGCAGGAAGATAGAATTTACATGAAACACATTTCAACATTTAAATAAACATAGAAAATGTGCAAAAGAAAGATGTGAAGACTTTTAATGGTGAATAGACAAAATTTAGATTTCTGGGGAGGAAATTGGGGAAATTGGATTCGCCCAATGCCACACACGCTATTCCCACATCCAACAGACATTTGCAATTCCAGCATTCATTTGGAGTTGTGTTTGTGTCCAGCTGAAGGAAATATCTAAATATAAATGTTCTCCAGCTTCATTTTATCGGTCTGCTGTTTACTGCTGAGCAGGAAGCGTCCAGTGAGGTTACAGGAGAGGTCGTCCGATGGGGGAGTTTTATGGCCGATACAGTGAGGATAGTTTGGAACACCTGTAGCTCATTAATTGGCCAATACTTACCAAAAGTTAGTCAGTTGTGCTACGCCTCCATAACATGTTGAGTAACTATAGTAACTGTTTACTCAGTTACTTAAAAAAAAAAAAAAACCTCAACGCAGCCTTAAACCAGTCTAGTGAAGTACGTTTAAGATGAGCCAAGAAAAGCTATCCAAACCTACTTGGCCCTGTGTGAAAAAGTAATTGCCCCCCCTTGATAAATCATGAATCAACTGTGATTTTTTTTTGGAAAGCTGAGTTCAATTTCACTAGCCACACCCAGGCCTGATTACTGCCAGACCTGTTGAATCAAGAAATCACTTAAATAGAACCTGTCTGACAAAGTGAAGTAGGCTGAAAGATCTCTAAAAGCAACACATCATGCCTCCATCTAAAGAAATTCAAGAACAGATGAGAGACAAAGTAATTGACATGAATCAGACCCCAGAACAACATCTAAAGAACTGCAGGCCTCACTCGCCTCAGGGTCAGTGTTCGTGATTCAACAATAAGAAAGAGACTGGGCACAAATAGCACCCATGGGAGAGTTCCAAGGCGAAAGCCACTGCTAACCAAAAAGAACACAAAGGCTCGTCTCACATTTGCCAAAAAGCATCTTGATGATCCCCAAGACTTTTGGGCAAATATTCTGTGGACTGACAAGACAAAAGTTTAACTTTTTGGAAGGTGTGCGTCACGTTACATCTGGCGTAAAACTGACACAGCATTTCATAAAAACAACATCATAGCAACAGTCACACATGGTGGTGGTGGTGTGATGGTCTGGGGCTGCTTTGCAGCTGCAGGACCTGGACAACTTTCCATAATTGATGGAACCATGAATTCTGCTCTCTACCAGAAGATCCTGAAGGAGAATGTCGAGCCATCAGTTCGTGACCTCAAACTCAAGCACACTTGGGTTATGCAGCAGAACAATGATCCAAAACACACCAGCAAGTCCACCTCTGAATGGCTCAAAAAAAGCAAAACGAAGGTTCTGGAGTGGCCTAGTCAAAGTCTGGACTTAAATCTGATTGAGATGCTGTGGCGTGAGCTTAAACAAGCTGTTTATGCTCAAAAACCATCCAATGTGGCTGAATTAAAACAATTCTGCAAATAACAGTGGGCCAAAATTCTTCCACAGTGACATGAAAGACTCATTGTCAGTTATCGCAAACGCTTGATTGCAATTGTTGCTGCCAAGGGCGGCAAAACCAGTTATTGGGTTTAGGGGGCAATTACTTTTTCACACAGGGCAAAGTAGGTTTGGATAGCTTTTCTCCCTTAATAAATTAAATCATCATCTAAAAACTGCATTTTGTATTTACTCGGGTTATCTTTGTCTAATATCAAAATTAGTTTGATGATCTGACACATTTAACTGTGACAAACATGCAAAACAATAAGAAACCAGGAAGGGGGCAAATACTTTTTCACAGCACTGTATGTGTCATTATGAGAATCATCTTGCTTCCTCCTCATAGAGTCAGAAGAAAACAAATGCACATCTGGTAGCTTCCCAATTCAATTACACACATGCATGCCTTGCTAAAGCGCACCACAACTGTTGAATTGTTGCAGCAGAGGGCCACACTGCTCACTCACTTTCCCCAGACACTTTTTCTCTGCAACTGCATGGATCCAAACTGGCAACTGGCGGTCTCTCATGCACCTGTGAGTTTCTATTTGTATCGGCTTCGTACGCTCTTTGATCAAGTCGTTCTAATGTGTTTTTATAAATAAATCTGAATTTAACTTTGAGGAGTCTGCCGCTGCCCCTCAGGTTACTGTCGTCACCGGTGAAGATGACATTTATAATTAGAAATTTTAAAGTAAGGAGGCCGTGATGGGAAATAAATCAAAAGAATTGCTTTCCAATTTAACAACAACGGCGTGTCGTCTGACTCTCGCTCCGCTCAAAGTTGACAGATGATGTTTCCGTGCGTGAACTTGTCTTTCCTTTAGTGTGTGAGTGAATTAGTGAAAGATGGATGGACAGAAAAGAGGTTGTTGTTAACAAACTCCTTCATTCGAAGCTGTGAGGAAAGAATTTGTCTCGGTCTGTAATTTGTCACCGTAATGAGGAATCACAACACAGCTGTATTCACTCTTGTTCTCTCCATCTGGGTTGAGCTCGTCTGGATTTGCCGCTTGGAAACACCGGCATGCAGCTTCACACTACAATACTTTTCATTTGGTTCCAACAAATTATTTACACAGACGTAACACTTCGAGCTGTCCCACAATATTTGGGACGTAAGTTACTGAGGCCTCCAGGGACACGAGGAAGGCAAATTGTATCACATTTCCTACCAATTCCCCAAAGAATAAAAATAAATCCCTAATCTGGTCACATTAGATGTGCAAACTACAGGCTAACAAAAGCACACAAGGAAGACGGAATCACAAACTGTAGAAAAACAGCCAAAATCAGCCCTAGCAAAGAAATCTCCCATCACAAAATAAGCAATAGTTCAACATTTCGGACAGAAATTTGTGTGCTTTTAATGAGGTTTTACCACATAAAAAAATAGGGCGATATTTACATTAACTGTATTTCATGCTGCGTTTTCAAACAAGTCAAAACAGCAGAAAAGAAAGACAGCAATACATATCTAAATCACAGGAATAAGACGTGTACCACTGTGTGGATGAAACACTTCAGGTGAAAGTATAGATAGATATGGTTAATATTGAAATATTTCCTGTTGAATTATAATGCTGCATGAATGAAGAAAATCCTGCACGCTGCTGTTGGAAAACACGACTCGCAATTCCTTTTCACCAACATTTGGGTGCCAAGTGAACCTTTACACATCATGTTTTACCATTATGATGTAGAGAGAACCCTGCCCTGAGCTGTAAGCACTATTGTATTCTGGGTAAAAGCTGGTGGCTGGAAGGTTGCCAGTTGTAGTCCAGTTTGGTGTTTTTGTGTTTTGTGCAGTTAAATTTGTGTTGAAACAAGATAGGGGAACATCCAGGGGAAGAACAGCTTACACTGATCCTGAATTCAGAGGACCCAACAGACAATTTGACCTTTCATGAGGCCACAACAGATTTAGAGGATTACCTTGACTGACCCCGAAAGTAAAAGTACGCAGACCACAGCAGCAGACCCGAAAGCTGGAATCGGCACATAACAATCATGCATATTCATAAACTTGCAAAAACAGATGTTTCAGGCGTTCAAATTAAGAAAAGCAGGAATGCGGTTTCATCAATCAGCCAACTTTATTGTGTCGTGCTCAGAGTGTTTGATTAATTGGACACAAAATATGTTGCACTTGGATTGAAAGTCACCACAATTAAGTGCTTTTAGTGAGACAGGGAATACCAAAACCAATATGTATTATTTATATACTGTTTTTATTTAAATAAAGAGCGAGAGGAAACGATTGTGTGTGTGTTGTCACTCACTCCCGCCCTTATCATGTCATAGATCAAACTCCTTCATATTTAATCCTATAATTAATGTGGCGGTAGGGTGATGGGGTACCGAGGTGATCAATTCATGCTCCTGCGAGGCGTCTCCTGTGGAAATAATGTATTCAACCCTCAGCCAGCCCTAATGAATCAACTCTAATCCCACTACAGTGATATTCACAAATCACGGCTGAAGACGGCAGTGGAGTTGTATTTCCATTTTTTAATGTGAAGGTGATTCTGAAGCTGGCTCAGGTTTCATTTTAATTTCACACACACACACACACACACACACACACACACACACACACACACAAACAAGTATACACAAAGATCAAAAGGGAATACATTTGTAGGAAACTGATTTCATATTTTAGTCATTCCTGCAAAATACTGAATTTAAATCAGCGAACAAACTATGATGTATTATTAAGTGTATAGTTACTATTAAGTACATAACTTTAAAACAGCTCCACCTTTAGTATGTGCAACATAGTAACAAACACATAAATGCATCAAAACTTCTGAATAATATATCGTATTTTGAAATGGGACATTCTGCAAAAGGACTACTTTTACTTTTGGTACTTTCAGTATACTTTGATGCTAATACATTTGTACTTTTTATGAAATAATGTTTTGAATGCAAGACTTTTGCTTGTAACAGAGTACTTGTACACCGTGGTATCACTTTTACTTTAATAAAAGACATAAATACTTCTTCCACCATTGTGAAAAGTAAACAATCTAGTCATAAACACATTGGTTGTATAGATATGAATGGCGATGAGGCAGCAAAACGGCCACGCCCACAAAGCATGGTAAATGAGACGGCGTCCATGTTTCTGGACTGGTCTTGGTAGCGTTGCTTACATCAATGTTGTTGTAGCATTCTGGGAATTTATGGCTTTATTACAATTTCACTTTTTAATTGAATTTCAAGCTGTTATTCACCAAGCTGATTAATTTCTTGTAACCAGGAGCTCCACGTCAGGATATGACGTTCTTAAGGGTTATGATCCTAAAATTAAAGCATCAGGGAGCAGGAAATAGCCTCTCACGGAATATTTGAAGAGTAGTTGACATTGACTAAAAGGATGAGAACTGCATGTTGGAAGGATGACGAGACATTATTGCCTCTTTCTCTATCACATAATAAGACTGGTTGGGTATTATATAACAATATCCTCTTCTTTATAATATGATCAAAACTAGTCTCACAACATAGAGATCAACTACTGTTGTGTTAAGGAGAAAAAAAAAAGCATTGTAACCTTAAATTTTAACATGGTCTTGTAAACAAAATTGTACAGACCTCACATGTAACAAATGCAGGTACGTCTTCACAGCTGTGGATGAGTGGAACCACAGCGCTCAGGAGGAAGAGGAAAAGGTATTTTTGACTGAACAATGAGGACTGGAGCTCAAAGCTCTGACAAGCTCATCAACATGCTGCCGAAAATAGTTCTGCTCTGTGTTGTAGCTATTTCAAGGCTAATCCAACACAGAACTCTGTCAGTGCTCTCTGCAAATCTCTGTTTCTCGGTGACAACAGCGCCATTTTACCCTTCAATTTATGTTACTCATGTGAAAAATCTTTTTAGAATATGATAGTAGAGTGGAAGTAACACTGTGCCTCAGTGAAGATATGAGGAGTATTGTCCAAATATACACAGTTGAAACGACCAGAATTTTAGCAATTCTTGTCACCTTTTCACCATGGCATTTATTTTATTTCACCTTGAATTTAGTTTCTATCCTTCTGAGCACCATCTGTAGTACTATTTCAGCCAAAATATACTTAAAAAATAAGTCTGGGCCACAGTTTGATATTAGCATAGGTGGGGAAACAAATGCATGATTATTTGGTTTGTGGGAAAGTTCATCCCAATCTATTTTGCTAATCACTTCAAAATGTATTGTACTGGTATTTGAGTTTTGGAGTATTAATTAGACAAAGCAATTTATTTGAAGACATTACCAGTTTTTTTCTGACCTTTGAACACTTATCCAACTAACATAATGCAATTATGATAAAGAAAATAATTGTAAAATTGCAGCCCTAATTATGATTTCTTGACTTTTAGTAGAATCCTATTGAGATCATGTGAACATTTTGCGTCGTCATTTTACAAAAGTATGTAAACCACAGTTATGATTTTGAGCACAATTTAATTACAAACAAACGAAAGGAGAACATTTTATTGAAATGTTGAGCTTGTCTGACACTATAAACACAGTTCATCACAATGCATATCATTTTGAGTATTAAATGATTTAGGTTAGCGATTTGACTAATTTCACTTAAGAAATGTCTCACTTTTCCTTGAACTATCCGCCTATCCTTACCCTATCTATATCAACACAAATTGAATGAAACCACATAAGTATAGGCACACAGTAAGGTCATCCCGCATTAGTGATTAAGGACAGAACGGACAGTCTGAAATAAAAGCTCAAAGAGCTTGTTTGAACTATTGTTGAAGGACCTCGGGAGGTTCCTTGGTGAACTCCTCAATCGAGACTTCAGAAACCCTTGTAGCTTTTCAAATAACATTGAAGTGCTATTTAAAAAAGAAACACATTTCAAGATCAACTCAAAGTGTGCATGTGTGTAATGCTATTCTGGCAACTCCTTTATCACAGCGCAACACTGTCTATCACTGACCCTGGAGCGTGAGGGATGAACAGCAGAGCGGGGGGGGTCAGTGGCACATACTGTACTCAAGAAAGCAATGAACTGCACGACTGCACATTCAGAATAAAGATTTTCTGATGCCCAAGACACCGTTTCCATCCTCTGCCCTTTCATATCTTCACTTCCTTCAACCCATTTTCCTCTCTATATACACTTTCAGCCTTTTAAGCTGTATCTCTTTCTCTCTCTCTCTCTCTCTCTCCCGTTCCATCCTTTGCTTCTTCCATCTTCCGAAACTGCGATGACAAATGTCGGCACTGCTCAGTAATCACAATAATCGAACTCTGGTCTCCAAGAAAATAAAGGCGATGAAGAGCGAGGATGAAGTAATGGGACAACCGCCAAGATGTACTACTTGGTAAAATCTCATTCACTCTCCAGCTTTTGATTATCTGGCGCAAGCACTTTCCCTCCTACACATACAAGCAAACAGGACTGCATCTAGAAAACAGCAGCCTTTAGAAAACTCCCTCATCTTCGTCAGAACGCAGAGATGCACAGTGACTATTTATCAAGCTGTCAACCCCTACCCACTTTACCTAACAATATCAAAGCCTCAACGCATCGCTGTACTATCACACAGTGCTCCTAGAATACTAAAAGCGCTTTCACACCGTGTCCTTTAAATACGGAGAGAGATAACACTTGGGCTTAAGAAGAAGTTTTAAAGCCCAGTAAGACTTATTGGCAGAGTGCGACATGCCCTAATAGGATTCCCAGCCTATTGTTTGGATTATATTATCATGTCTTGGCAAGGATTGAATGGTTTACAAGGGCATTACATGCTGTACACTAAAATAAGGGGTTGTATTGAGTCTATTCTAATGCCCAGACTGAGAGCCAAGCATCTTATAGTACCTTGGAGAAAAGAATATCCCAGATATATTCTTTGGGGATGAGCTTGGCACACTATATGGTTCAAGCATACATTGTAATTTTAAAGATGCACAAATGTTAATGATAACAGTAGGGAAAAAATGCCAGTGTAATGTGAAAGGTGTTGTCTGCGGTAAAGAACCCCGAGATAATTGACAACTGGCTGCAGTTCCTCTCAGCTCATGGAGCGTTTAAGCGTCATTCAGCCCATTGTTTTGGTTTTACAGCCTGCAGCTTTACTGTTTTCCAGCAAAAAGCTCAGATAAACTGACTTATCGCTAACCTGCAGACCGACGAAAATTGAAACTAGCTGCACAACATGTTAGAGCATTTAGAAGCTTAAGAGCAGCTTTTTTTTATTAAACCATGACTTTTGGGGAGCTCTAGTTTGGGGTGGGGCTGGGAGGGTACTGTACACATGCATGCACATACATCAAGGAACCCACCTATGTCCTAAAATAAAAACCTTTCAATACATTATAATTTATAAGGAGAATACTTAGCCTTGGACAACAAAGTAACAAATATCATTCACCATTGCAATGCTATTTTTAAAACACTCTCTGCCAAGAAATAATGAGAATGACAATGCACGGCGGACAATCAATATTTTTGCGTTACTTTGTTGAACAGACCAGACATCGGATACATAAAAAGTAACAATATTTGAGAGCTTGCCTTTAATTTCTCAAATGAGGCTTTTCTGGGGAGCTCAAGACTCTCTCAGGGGAGCAGGGCCCCCATAGCTCCCTTGTACCGTGCTTAAAAATAAGATATTTCCCTCAGGAGTTGGTGGAGACCAAAATAGAGATAAAACGAGGGTGAATATTGGACTCATTTGCGAGGTGGACAGAAACACAACCACAAAATAAATGTTATTCTCTGCAAATATCAACTTTCGGTGTTTCAGTGTTGTGTTTGCAGTGCTCCTATGATATGGGAAAACGCATACAGGATACTACCAAGAATGGTGTGATCATAGAAATGACAGTCATGCAGCTCATCACAAAGCACAAAAACGTATCGCTCTTTGCCTTTGAATTGACTTTGCTATTACCATAATTGTTGTAATGAAGGCGCATAAAATAGTGCTTGCTAATACAATTAGCATGGATGGGATATCATGATTTACTTCCCTTTTTCACCGCAGCAGGGAGCGATTTCCACTGGGAACCTGTGTACAAGCAGAGGTTAGGGCAATGTTAATGCTCTCTCCAGAGATGGAAAGAGAAGACACGCTTTAAAGTGGACAAGTCAAATTCGGCTTGGTTGGCTGCCCCCGATCTTTAAATCTTTGCTGAGAGTTTTGACAGTGAGACAAAGAGGCAAAGAGAAGGAGAGAGCCCCCATGGGTCTGTAGCTATCAACCCGTAAGCCAGACTTCTCGGAGACAGACAGAGAGAACTATCTCATACTAGGAAGAGCTGTGCTAGTCCACAGAGGGAATAGTCAGCGTAAGGATTGTTAAATGGGAAGTGAAGGATGAAGAAGACGGTAAGGTGAGGGTCTTGTCTCATGAGTTTGATTTGCAAACAGGAACACAAGTCTAAAGATGTCACAGAGATATCACAGAGGTCAGGCCGAAGCACAGCATGAGGTAACACGAATCTAGGGAAGGAGGGAGAAGGAGGGAGAAAAGGGAGCTGAGCAGAGAAGATGGAGTTTTGAAAGGGAAGCTGGAGGTTATGAAAATACAAAAACAGGAAAGAAGTAGATGGAGAAAGAGAACAAGTGGGGAAGTAAGAGAGCCACTGAGGGTGACAAATCCAGGATTAGCTGGTCTTATTGCCAGTTGCAGGGTGTAAACCATTCTCTGCCAAACCACTGTAACATGAGTGGAGAGGAGGAGGGGTGGAGGAGAATAGGGCTTGGTCTGGGAAGGCATAATGTGTGTATACATGGGTTAAGTGTGTTGTTTTACTGTGTTAGTGGCTATTGATTTGTAGCCTATTGGACCAGCCTTTTTGTCTGTCAATTTGGACAACAGACAGTTGATAAATGCTCTGTTTAATCTACAGTGATTATACAAATGTACCACTCACTTGGCTGCCATAGCTTTCATTTTAAGTTATCCTTGGAGTTTAAAACCTTCACGTGTTCTTTTCTATACACTATTCAGTCTATTCAGGTAAGCTAACCTTCCAACAAGTCTAAGAGTCTACAGTCACGTTAGCCATTTTAGTAAAGCTATAATTGTGTCCATTCCGTAGACTCTTTTGTCCAAGGTATTTTGCCTTTATGCTCCATAGGAAACAAGAGCTAGATGTCATCACAAAGTGGAAGTGTACAGTGCTATTTTTGAGCTAAATGCTAAAATTCATCCAATATTTGTTGCGTTATTTCAGTCTGGACCGACGTGAATGGTTCTCATGAGCAGCAGTAAACACGAAGTTGAGAAGAAAAGTGCGCCACCTTCAGACCACAACTAAATCTACTGGAAGGCCAAGAAAAAATAGCATTCAAATACCTGACAGTAATATTTACCAATAGATGATCTCTGAGAGTGCGGCTCAAAAACATCTCAACAGCAAGGCCTTTTAGCTGTATACAGAACTAATTTGATTCTAGTCATTTGTTGCACTGCTATACACAATCTTCCGGTTAATGATAAACCAGAAGACAAATACATTTATATGTGTGCCTTTCAGGTGATATCGTTTCTCTGAACGTTATTCTAAGGGCAGAGAATGGTACGTAGAAGGTATTACTGAAACATGCAAACAATTGGTATTCCTTTCCACTGTGGACATGTAGGCGTCATTAGTGTCCTTGCCTGCACTTGCCAATTATCTTCCATCTCACCTTTCACCTCTAAATTATATCAAATAGCCTGTTTCGTGTTTTGTCTATTGTTTTGCTTACGGCATTTGATATGAATCAATGCACTCTTAATTTGTTAAAGCTACATCAAAGCTGCACTTGGCAATGTTTTTGATAATATTAATAGACCAAAATAATATTTGTAAGAGTTCTGTCAAAGTTATAAGAGTGAATTATCACTCATGGTTCCTCTCAGCTGTACTGAGCTTTTTAGCATCTTTAAGCCTATTGTTTTTTTTATCCCGCATTTTTACTGATTTGGCTCATCAATCCCCTCCAAAAGTCTCTGATAAACCCATTGTACATTACCTGTCCAGCAATCCATAAACAGACAAAGTTAGCAACTCACTGGTGAACACAGTGGAGCATTTAGCAGCTAAAGAGTCACATATTTCCCTTAGCAGTTGGTGGAGACCAAAACAAAGCTAAAAGCAGATATTAAACATAAACCCATGAGTGCTCATGTTGGTCTGTATATTCTGGAGTTGTGAACACAGGAGGTGACTGTTTGTGAACACTTCATGAGGTGATGGTAATTTTTGTGTTTGTAGCTTGTTTCCCTGCCTCCAAGTGGCCAATAAAAAAGTAAATGAATGCTGTTTTTTGAGTATTTAAAGACTTTTCTAATACTTTTGTATTTTTCTAAGTAGGAATACTTTGCTACTTGCCATACTGAGTTGCACCTCTGGTGTGTAGTCTGATGCCTCTGATTGCAGTCGTAACTTCTGAGTGAAAGTTGTACCATTTGTGTTTGAATCGGCAAAGAACTGGTGGCGCATAACGATAAGGTAATAATATAATTTTATGAGCTTTGTTGCGATTATTAAGCAATTAAGAGAACAGAGATCCTAATCAAAATCAGCAGGGTGTATTATGCTTATTACAGTGTGTAAGAAACCAGAGATTCATTGATTTCATTTTGCTCCCGACAGTTAAATAGGTCCTTCATTAACAATATTTTGGTGCAGGGCCAGCTTCTTTGACGGAGGGGAAAAGTGGGTGTTCATGCTACAATGCTTTATTTGATCCCAAGGCCAGCGAGAGGAAATGACTTTCTTTTATTTCCTTTTATTTCTGAACTTTTGATTTCAGTAACCCCTATAGAGGACATCCATCAGTGTCACACAAGTGCCTACAGTAGTTTCTGTATTTATCTTTGGTTGAACCACTCAAGGTTTTCTCTTAATTTGCCTGAGCCCTGAGCCTTCATTTCCTTCCCCAAAACTTGAAGAGCCAGCATGCCTAAATAATTAACTCTCATTAATTCAGCACTAATTAGACAGTGTACTGTTGAGATATGCATGGGTAATGTGTAGGTGTTTGTGTGTCTTAAAAGCTTTTTGATGGAGCTTGCTGGCAGTTTCACTGTTTACCTCCCTCCTGTGAAGTAGAAGCCATGAAGGGAGAAATTAACAGCAACTAGAAGCCAAATGCTGACACTTTTTTTTGTGTCTGTAAAGTTTGTCAGATCTGCTGCTTCGCCAGAAAAGCACCTGGTTGTTTTTCTACGCTAAATATTTATTTGACAGCTCAACGTTGAAGTTCTAACCCTCTGGCTTTGCTTATTAGAGTTTATGATTATTTTGAGTGAATTTGAATATATAAATAACATGGGTGGGTTTATTACAACTTAGGGCTTTTATTTTCATGCTTTGGAACCTATTCCCATCAGTACTAATTACATTGTGCGTTAATTGCACAGATCTTGCAACGTAGCAACATTGCTAAAAAGTAATCAGCGAGGGCAGGAAACATGAAAAGGCAGATGGCCTGTCAGGTTTTAAATAAAGAAAATATATCTGCAAAAAATTCTGAAAGCCATTCTTCTTTTAAGTCATTTTTAAAACAAAAGGACAAAATTCTTTGGTTCTAGCCTTTTTGTTTTTTCACTTATTTTGGTATTTCTGACTGTCAACAGTCAACATCAGTTTGCATTGGGGTGTGGGAGCTGCTTCTAGTGCACAGTACTACTGTGGATGAACGCAGCCAATGTAGATGCTGATAGAGGACTTAAAAGAATGGTTCAACATTTTGGGAATTACTCTTGTTCACTTACTTGCCGAGAGTAAAATGAGAAAATAGATACTAGTATCATGTTTGTAAGGTAAATATAAAGCTGGAGCCAGCAGTTGGTTAGCTTAGCTTAGCATGCAGAGTAGAAACAGCTAGCCTCCTGTACCTTCGTCCAAAAGTAATAAAATCCACATACCAGCACCTCTGAAGCTCACTAATGAACACGCCATATCTCATTTTATTCAATCTGTACAAAAACCAATGTGTAAAAATGATACGCTGTAGTTTAACAGGGGTTGTGTGCGGGACTATTTCTTGGCCTGGCACAGCCACTTTGTGGAGTCTCCTCTAGTTGCCTGGCAACCTCACTGTGACGGCAAGACTCCAGGTGCCGATGAGCTGTTTCGCTATGAAGCCAGTGTGGACAAGGTGTCGCATAAATCTGCCACACTGCTCCTGACCTCAAGATGTTTCTCCGTCGTCGCTCCTTGTGTTGGTCTTTGTTGTTGTAACACTTTAGCGCACTTGGTTGTGGCACATCTGATGTGTCAGAAAGGCCGATACACACAATGCCACAGCATTAGTGCAGCATTTGTAATGGTCGATCAATACCAGCGAGTCAACTGATATTACTCCGTCGGTTGTTGATATTTCTGGTGTTCAAACCTCACTGCACTCTGTTGTGGAAATAATAGCAGAGAGTTCTCAAAATGGATGAATTCAATTTTACAGCAGTTCTTTTAATGTCAGGGCAAACAAATGAACGCGGTCGAGTGGGAAAGCCATGCTACAGTCATGATAGTTTTTGCTGGTGTCATTATTTTGATATGGTTTTACTTGACTTTTAATAGAGACTACGTCAAAGGGCGGATACTGTAGCAGCAACTGTTCCAATGTCTCCCTTTACTGTTATACAAAGCATGCAATGGATATGATAATAACATCATATGGTAAAACGTGTGTATGTATGACATTATCAACAGAGTTTCAGGTTTTTCCCTTTTTTATTTTTTATTTGGATGACTTCTTATGGGTCCTGATTATCCATATGTATTCAAAGTAAGTGCTGGTGAGGCAGCTTGATTGACAGTTAGCTTAGAGCTGTCTGATGCTTGAGGCTGCTGATGAATATCGATGGTCATTTGTCAATAGCTCAACATTAAGTGTAGTTTATTTTTTTTAAAGATATTTTTTTGTTGCTTGTTAACCTTTATTTAACAGAGGACAGCGTGGAAATGTGGACGTCGCAGTAATGTGGTATGTGTGTTTATTCTTTGCCTGTGTGTGTGTGTGTGTGTGTGTGTGTGTGTGTGTTGTCTTTGTGTCCCTGTAACTGTCAAGCGCTTTTGTCTTTGTGTTTTAATTAATAATTGTTCAGTATGTGTGGCTGTCGCCGAATATGTGTGCGTCGGTCTTCCTTACTGTCGTTTGCACGTACATTTGTGTTTGTGTGTGTGTGTGCTCGTGTGCGATGCAGTGTGTGGGTGTCTACTCTGCACCGCACACACAAAAAAAGGTCAGTCTGTCATTCCACGATCTTCCACTTAACTGCCTCCATGCTTATCAGCTAACACACACACACCTTCGAAATTATGACTTAAGACCTTTTTGTGTCAGCTTTCAGCATTGATTTCCTCAGCTCCCGATTGAAGCTTGTTATTTAATTTTTGGGACGAAGTGCCAAAGGGAAATGTGTGCAGCGTTCAGAAGACATTTAAACCAACACTGCACGATAGAGTTTCTGCATGGTGGCTTTGGGCCCGACTAGTTTTCAGAATTTGTGTTGTGCTCCTCCAACTGGTTTGAAGTTTGCAGGGCATAAACCTGTTTCATGCTTGCTGTGATCAGCGCGGTTCCAGCTCCCAGCTGACATTGGGTGAAGGCAGGGTTCACACTGGACAGGTCGCCAGACTTTCGCTGGGCTGACAGATGGAGACAGACAACCATTCACGCTCCCAGTCACACCTACAGGCAATTTAGAGTCATCAATTATTCTTTGGGAGGAAGCCGGAGAATCCAGAGAAAACCCACGCTGACACGGGGAGAACATGCAAACTCCACAGAGAAGAGCACGTCCAGCCCGGGAATCAAACCCTTTTACTATGAGGTACTGAGCTACTACAACACCATGCAGCCCTAATTTGTAACAGTGCATTCTATTTTATAAGCTTATCATATAATTTGTAAGACCTGTAAAATGATCAACTAGTTAGTATGTAGCTTTTAAATAAAAGAAGTGGAGTAAAGAGTTTAATAATTGCCTCTGAAATGTAGTAAATTGGAACTAAATTAGCGTAAAATAGGCATAATCAAGTATAGTACAAGCACCTCAGAAAGGCTTAAATTGAGGCGACAACTCAATGAGCTACAATCCTCAATGAATCCTTTTTATTGTAATGAGCTGGCTTGCTTTGACCCACATTAGTGTAATCTAATTTGGATGTGGTTCAAGGTGTGTAGGCTGGACCGCAGTCATCCTTGAGCTCACACTTAACTCTCTGTGTTTTTGTCAGCTTGTTATCATCTGAGTTATGTGGATGTTCTTCCAAAAATGACCCTGGAAGACTGTAGTTTTCTGGTGTAACAGATGGCTGTAGATATTGTAGATGGGGAGAAAAATGGATAGAAGCTCTCAAAATCGTGCACAGTAATCTCTTTATTTTCAACCTTTTAATGCGTTTTGAATTTTGTATTATTTAGTTTTAACTCAGAGGTCCTTCTCTCCGCTGGTCTCTACTTTTATTGCTTTGGTTATTGAGCAGCTCTGGCAGACCTCGTCATTAATTTAAGGGGATCGAAATGAGAGGGAGAGTAAAAACAGACGAAGTAAGTGAAGAGGTCGAGGGTACAATGAGAAAAAGAGTGGGGATAAGAGAGAAAATGAGATGGAATTGGAGCATCGGGTTATTGAAAAACCATTTATCGAGCAGCAATGCAGGTTGCTGCTTATATGAGTGGGCAATAGTAAGAGGGCAGGAATGTCTGTCTGCTAAATCCAGCTGGAGGTATGAGTCTTCACAATGAGGATGATTTGTCAACATAAAAGTTTGAATTTTAACTTCCTCTTGATGAAAAGTGTGTGAGTTGTTTGTGCATGCAAAGATGGAATTCCACCATTTTCAGAAGCACTGAACAAAGATGGTGGGACCTGGGCCCGGATTTATCCAACATCTCAGTATTTGTGCTGAAAATTAAACTCGGGCTGACATAAGAGTTATTTATGAAGACCTTTACACTTACTCTCATGGCTCGGGACTATTCCTTGGAAAGAGGGTGACATCCCTGTTTTAAGACACTCAAAGCCGCAGAGCAGAAAATGAGATGATGCTTTTTTGACAGCTGCGTTTGAAATATTGTATTTGCAGAAAAAGGTGCCACTTTTGAATGTGTTTGTTTTATGTATATAGGCAAATAAGGAAAGTGACTTGCTTTTTAATAAATAGATTACATATCATAATGATATATTTGCACAGCAGGCTTTAACTTAAAACTGGCAAGCAACTCAATTGGCCATAAAAAATAAGTTTGACTCTGCTGCATTCAATTATGCAGGTCTCTAGCTGTATTGATTTTTTGGGAACACTTGGTGCTCAGGAGCTGCAGTGTTTATTCATGGACAAACTGTAACCTACACTGTACATTAACTGCCATGAGACTACTTCACAAAGCGAGACGTGAGCTGTCCAATTATCTCTGTCTCTGTTGGCTAACTTGCCTTCACCAGATTGACTTGACAGCAGAAATTTTCTGAACCGAAATAGTTTTCATGTCGGCTCCATTAGAAGAAATCTAGTGTTGGTATGTAGGCTTGTTGATTCATTGATTTCATTTTCCCGCGCCATATAGCGAGTGTATCTGCCTGTTGGGAGACTGGGACCCTTGATCAATCAATGTAGATACAGTTTATAAGTTCAAAAGACATCTACAGCGGCACATTTATGTGATTTAAACAGCTGTATATGCAGATCACGTTTCACTAAATCCAACACAAACAGACAAAGATTTAAAAAAATGCAGGGGGATGTTGGGGATGATGACTAAAATATGATTATGGTGTTTATTATATTTCATATCACGCATCATATAGAGCTCCTGTAACTTTCACCAGCAATACAAAATGAAATCCCCTCCCCAAATATTACAAGGATTACGGTAATAATAAGTAACCCCTCGGTAGGGTCTTATGACCACTCACGTAGTTTTAAAATAGTGCCGCATCTGTGCATTTTGACCTGATGATGGCACTAAAGTAAAAGTCAGGGAATCAGCAAAGTTGATACATTCACCCTCTGGGGACCATGAATTGGTGTACGAAATTTCAATGCAACCCATCAAATTTGTTGACATATTTCAGTCTGAGCCAGAAGACAGACATTACCATTCCTAGAGCCATTCACTGCCATGGCTAACAAAATATCTCTCCACTATTTTCACTCTGCCATCAGTACTTACAGCAACGGATAAATATTTAAACTATGATTTATCTAAAGGCAGCTTGTGGAAATTGATAGATCTCTGCGTTCTCCGAGGCACATTAAGAATTATCAAAGATTGACTCTCACTCGCCAAATTGTTGGTAATGACACACAATCGACAATACTGCAACAAAAACACCATGTCTTTGTAACTTCTAACAGGTTAGGACTACTTTTTTATATCAGCAGAGATACAATAAGAGTCATTTCCTGGGCTAATAAACACATTTGGGCTATTTAGGACTGGAAATCCTGCTCTGAGACGCCCACATCTTTGTTTTGTGTGTGTGGGTTTATGTCTACATGAGTACAGGTGTGTTGGTTCACATATGTGTCCTTGTATGTAAAATAAATGCCCAGCCTCTTGTTTGTTTTTCCAGGTCAGCAACACAGTATGAGCCTTTAGATTCAGTGTAAATGCCACATTAAGCTGGAGATCACTATTATTTTTAGGTGTAACGGTTTATGGTGTTGTAAGTCAAATCAAACTTTATTTACAGGTTGTCTATATCAAACAGGACTTTTACATTTTTTTTTGAAGACAACACAAATCATATGAGGAGGCTTGATCTCTTATGTCTCTTATCTCCTCAAGTATAACGAGAAGAATTTAACACATGGATCATTATTTCCTGTAATTTTTTAATTTCTACATAAAGCCTTCTCCTATCTAGATCTGCTCATCACAGAGAGCTGACAGATTTCACATCAAAGCTGAAACATTCTGCCGGATGGTGTTGTGGACTCACAGTTATATAAACACCCAGCCTACACACAGTGCCGCTAACATCTTTACTCCGGTGTAAAGTACAACACTAGTAACACTTTTGTGTCGCTGTAGCACTCCATCATCGACCCCTGTTAGTCCTGCTTCCATCAGACGTTAACACAGACATCTCAGTTGACTCCTACATAAAAAGAACCCAAAAAAAACGACATAATTCAACAAACTACCAGTGAGTCAGAATAACCATTTCTGGTTACTTATAATGGCCCTGAAATATCCGCTCCTAGCAGCTGAATAGCAAATGGATTTGAAATGGCTTCACCTGTAAATCTCACCCAGTGTTTAATTTCTTTTTCAACTTCAGCTTCCTCTTTTTTCATTACACATATGAGTAATGTACAACGTGGCTATTATTTCTAGTTATATGAAAAAAAAGAAATTATTGTGTCAGATCCCAAAAAGTTTCCCAATGAAGAATTGGCACAGTTAAACCCAGGAAATGTCTGTTGCACAATGTGCCGGCTGTGAGCAATGCTTCCTTGGTGGTAGTTCAGGGTGTTAAGCGGGTCTTTTTCCTGACCTGTGCTCTGTTCAGACACTTCTACCGGACACATCTTCTCTCTTTGGGAGACAGTCAGACATGGGATGTTGTGAGGGCCTGTTTGTGGCTCACTATGAGGTCAGCAAGGCTAAGACTAAGTGGCCTTAACCTCCTGGCCCCATTGGTGAAGAGACTGCAAGATTGGTGGCCTGCAGTTTTGGTCTGACCCATGGTCATGGCCTTGTACTTGGTTGGTGAAAGGGAATTCAAGCACTCAGTTCAGACTACAAAACAGCCCTGTAATAAAAAAACGGAAAAAAAGTTGGTACCGGTGAGATGTAAAATGATCTAGTAAGTCCAGGCAGGTCATGAGTTCAAAGGTTTATCAAATGCAAAAACACTTCAGAGCAGTTTACAATTTAATGAGGAAGTATTTTGCAACTGACGACGGCGGCAGATATTGTATTTAGTAGAAATATGCCGTTCACGTTACGAAGTGATCCGCCTGGAATTGTGCTTGGTTAATAAGGTTTAAAGACGAGCGTGGTCATGATTACACAAACCAGCGTTGGTGGTCTGCTAGAAAATAAAACCAACCAGGTTTCCCGTGTTGAAGTCCAATATTTTGTCCACTCATGATTCCAACGGCTGCTTGAGGGCTTTGTCACTTGAATGCCATTTTGGGGCACTTGCTAGAACAATTGATACCGTCTTCTGCTTGGGAAGAGAGTCTCCTGTTTTTTTTTATCTAACCCTTTGCACTCAGCAGCCATGGCGGAGTGACTGTGATTTTCAAGCAGGGCTGTTGTCTGTCTGAAAGCAACCCAAGGATTATAGGCTATAGGCTTAAAGAGAAATTAAAAAAAGGTTATGCATCGCAACTCTTGAGTTTTGGTGCTGGGTTAGGCTAGAAAAGACATTTTTCGGAGGCATTGATGGAACCATCCTTCTTACATGTAATAACATGTACTTTAGTGAGCTGCTCAGAAATGAGGGAGTGTCTCAGATTGCTACTGTAATTAACAATATAATCTGTAACCCTCTCTCAACCGCCATCATAAAGGACTTCTCCTGAGCTTCTATGGGCATACAACAGTTTGTTTCCAGAGGCTGCCCTTGGGGCAGTTGCTCTTTCAAGGCTTGTAGTGCAGTAAACATGCAGCAAATGCTTCTTCGAAGATGTTAAGTGTTTCCCATTTGTAAGGTAAACCAACTATAATTCACTGTGCCCCATGCAATATGGATGAAATGCATTAAGAATGAGGGAAAGTACGTCGTCTGCGATTGGGCCAATTGCTCAAGGCTTCAAACCCACCAACACAGCCTCTGGATCTACAATTTGACTTTAAGGCAGAGAACTGGATGCAAACCAAAAGGAACTTTTGATGCAAGTGATGCATCATTCAACAGAGTGATCAAATAATTTAGGCTTTATTTGCTCTTGTGATTGCCTTATTTTCACACGTACACTGTGCTGAGCCACTTGCCTGCAGAGTTGCTCCAGCCTGTGATTTGTTACTCAATTTTAATATAGTCCCCTTCAACCTAGCCGGCACTTATTCAATTCAGTTTGATGGAATGCAATTTAGCGTGTTACGTGCGAGTATGTTGACATGCTTTTTAACGTTGACTGCCTCCTACTGTACCCTCCTTCTACTATATTCAGCCGCTTTCTATCATGAGGTCACTTACTTTCTTTCATGCTGAGGTCTTCATTTTGTCTGACCTGCCAACCTGCCCACTGTGGTTAGTTGGGTTTGAGAGGAGATGCCACCTCAATTTAAAAAAAAAAAAAAAAAAGTATTTTTCAACTGAGAGTGAAAAGCAATCATAACTTAAATTTCTCTGCTGAGTGTGGGCCAACAGATCAGGTGTTTTTTTGCCACCGACTAATCTGTTTCTCTCCAGACCCCAAAAGGTTTTCATCTGGGATTTTGATGCAGTTGTCTGGCCAACCTTCGCTTTTGGAGAGAGTGAACTATAAACTTCTATTCATGTCACGTCCATCTTTCTTGTTGTAACGGGTCCTTCACTTAGAGAAAAAAAAGACTTCCTTCCATCCATCCATTATCTGTAACCACTTATCTTATTCAGGGTCGCAGGGGGGCTGGACAGTAATGGACTATACACTCAACTCTAAGAGAAAATGCTAAACCGTCCAGGGAGGGACAAACATGCAGAAGTTTTAAACTGTTGAGTCATTTGAGTGTGGATAACACAGTGGGCAACTTCCAGGTCTGAAAAGGGAGGCCATTGCGGAAGTGACCTACACTTGCATTCTTTCTACTGACCAGGGGGCGACTCCTCTGGTTGCCAAACGAAGTCTATGGTAAAATGACTCTACTTCTCACTTGATTTATTCCCTCAGTAAACATTGTAAACATGAGTTTATGGTCTCAATATCTAGTTTCAAGTCTTCTTCAATACAGCATGATGTTCATTTGGTACATTTTGGCCCCATTTAATGTAAAATAGATCATAAAACCGGTTATGCTTTAGGACGGGGCTACTTTGTGATTGACAAGTCAGAGTTGTCGGTGTTTTCGTCTTACAACTTTAACCCTTTCACAGTGTGCTTTCAGTTCTTAAAAGTTGACTGTAACATTTTGGTTGCCTAGAAATGTCTTCATTCAGCGTTCGGTTGTACTGAGTTCCACCTTCTTGTGTCACCTCTAGTTGCAAAAAGCGAAGATTGGTGACAACCAAAAACTAAGATGGCGCCTGCCAAAATGCCAAACTGGAGACCTCAAAACAGCAGTCCACAAACCAGTGGTTGACGTCACTGTGACTACATCCACTTCTTATTTACAGTCTGCGGGATATCGTGTACTTTAGATTTAAAGAATGTGTCTTTATAGTTTGTGCATGTTAAAACAACCAATAGAGGAAAGTGCCCTGGTGGCGGGTGTTATCATAGATTCTGCTTATGCAGCTCCCCTGAGATCTTCCTCCTCTGCCCAACAGAGACCTCAGAGCATGTGACTGAACTGCAAATCTCTGGTCTAATCCTCCAAGGAACACTAGAGTGTATGCAGCCTTAGCATCTGCATGCAGAAATTCTGCCATCCTGTTCTGCTTCATCCTGAGAGGCAGATATCGGATGACTGTCAGGATAAAGCAAATTTATAATGTGTCCAGGGATCATCATCCTCATCAAGGCAGAGACGCAGGCAGCAATAGCATCCCAGCAAGCCATTAATGGACAGTGATGTGCGTTGGATTTCACAGCAGGGTAACAAGACACGTTTAAAATGCAGAGACACACATGTTTAAACCTGTCTCTCTGTGAAACACAGGGCTGTTGATATTCCCACCGGGTCCTGACCGAGGCTTTGTGCTCATCAATCTTGTTTGCCAATTGCATCACATGCCGTGAAATGATAGATGGCAAAGTTAAATCTGTTCTCTCTTTAGTAAAATAGATTCATATTAATGCAGGAGCTGCTGCAACTGGTGACCGTCAAGTTGGTGTCATTTTGAAAAGATCCATACGACCAATTATTTTCCCCATGAAAAGATATCACAGAGGTATTGGAAAGCTATTTTGTGTGTGTGTGTGTGTGTGTGTGTGTGTGTGTGTGTGTGTGTGTGTGTGTGTGTGTGTGTGTGTGTGTGCGCGCACTATGCTTAACTGCTTGGCAGCTACGGTGTTGGTAAATGATGCAACTCCCTGAAACAAAGGTCTTCCTCAAAACAAAAGGTGTGTGTGTGTGTGTGTGTGTGTGTGTGTGTGTGTGCGTGTGCGTGTGCGTGTGTGTGTGTGTGTGCGTGTGCGTGTTCATTTGCATAGAACCCTAGATAGTAAGCTATATCCTTTCCAAACTCTATTTCCTTTAGAAAAAAGTGTTCCCCGTCGGCAGCCATTGAAAGCATCGCTATTTAATCTGGTTCTGATGCATCTGTAATGTTTTGAATAGCTGATTTTAATCATCTGTGTCAAGTGTCTTTATCACTTTTCTGTTCTTTCAAAAGTTTTTTTAATTATGTTTTCTTTTTTCTTTCAGAATAAAGTAATGAGCATTGATGCTGTGAAGGTCAAACTGCAGGTAAGAACAATACATCTCTTCGAATCTTTTTGTCTTCATCGGCTTTCATTTAGTCAAAGTTATGATACTTGTTCGTTCTTTTTTTAAAAACAAATCACCAGCGACTGTTTCCCATGGCACACATACCTCCCATACATCTTCACTGCCTCCTGTGGGAGGGCGAAGACAAAGGAAACGATGACTTAATGAGGCCTGAGTTAATCTCTATCAGTCAATTAGCCCGCTGCTCTGCCTGACTGAAGACACGAGAGGGAATAACAGACTTTCCATCAGATTACCAGCCCTGCAAGTTATCAGCAAGAGACAGAGAGAGATGCCGGTGAATCTTTGTCGTTCAAAAACAGCATTAGATACTGTCTGATGAGTTTTTCACGTCAATTACACAATGCTCATGCTCTCGCTCCCTCCATCTTCCTCATCTTTAATGGATCTGTGTTCATCCGTCAGTCATATCTGTCGAATGTGATATTTCAGGTGATTTCCCAGGAACGGGTTTAATGAAAGTTGCAGGCACATTTTTTAACTTCTTAGAAATTGTGTAACAGAAATTAAATTCAAAAATTACAGCAGAGTCCTGCACAGGTCCAGTTTTGCCAACCCGCACCCACCCGCACACAAACTTATTTGTGTTCTCAACCTCTGCCACTATTCATATAGTACTGTAAATATTTACCTGTGCCTGTACCCGTGATTTTATTTAAATAATTGTTTACACATTACACAACATTTTTGCAGGTAATCACGGATAATAAACATTAGTTTCTGGCCACGTGACGTCTGAAAGTCTAATATTTCCTCTTCTGTTAGCTCTGCTTTTGGTCTCCACCAACTCCTATGGGATATATTTGTTTCTTTCATTGCTAAATGCTCCACTATGTTCACCAGATAATCACTAACAGGACAGCTAGCACACTGTGGATTTAGCTGAACATTTTCAGTTTGCCTGCTTCATCTGGAAACCAATAAGGGCGTCAAAGAGTCAAAATATGAAAGTTGAGGGCCGTGAAACCAAAACAATGAGCTCAAAGATGCTCAAAATGTCCGTAGAGCTGAGGAGACCTGCAGAGCTGTACGTGGTGATAAATGAATCTGCATCAGCACCGCAGCATCTGCATTTCTTTTGGAAAATGTCCTCTTAACCATTTGCTGGCCATTTTTTTTCCATTGTTCCTGACTTTGTTTTAGGATGCATTCTCTTAGGATGATTTGATTCTTTGTAAAGTTGAATATAGTTATTCTATCTTAAATATTTCTCAGATTAGAACAAATTACCTGAATTTAAATGAAAAACGTGACAAAGACCCTGTGAGAAAGGGGAAGGGAGAGAGAAATAATCAATGACATCAAAACAATGACAGAGACGGTGTACCAAAGATCCAACAGGGTGTAGCATAAAGGAATATAATGGGGGGGTCAAAAAAAAACGTAAATGCCTTTTAAACATCCAGTGATCATTGTCAGTGTCATTATCTTTGTTATGAATCGGCCTCTGTAAAATAATAATGAAATACAAAGCACAGGTGTTAGTTGCAGCATTGTAAGTACGACAAGGAAAAATGTAAGGTCAGAGTGTTGTTTTGGTCCAATGCGATTCTGTTTGGCTGCTTAGCTTACATTCTTACATTGTGTACCGTATGTTCAACACACACTGTCAAATCTTTTCCTCACGCTGTTGGTTTCTCGCCTTTTTTTTTATTTTTGAAAGGCTAAAAAAAGGCAACACCATCCATGTTAAATGCCAAGTCACTCAAACTCAGTCTCCATACACACCTCTTTAGCCAGCCCGTTCTCACTTCAAACTCATCAAATCCAATACGGCAACTTTAATTGGTTTTGGGTTTATGCCTGAAGGTCTTTGGCTAACACAAAGATTTCAACATTTAGTTCTACGACATAAAATACGCCAGTATACCCTCTTATTGTCATTAGGCCTACGTAAACGTTACTGCGTACCTAACGTAGCCTTCTTAACTACGTAACAAACGTACTCCGTTTAACCCAAAACACAATCTATAAGAATAAAAAAAGCAATGCCGTTGTAGCAAATCAAATAAAAGCTGGTTCACAGAGACATGCTCAATGTCATGGTGACTGATGTTGATGATGATGATGAAGATGTCCTCTTGTTTTTCCTTTTTAGATTTGGGACACTGCTGGACAGGAGCGTTTCCGAAGTGTCACACACGCTTACTACCGCGACGCTAACGGTAGGATTCCTCCGTCTTGGTTTCTATGAGCCTCTTTGATTGTGACTGACATCCTCCCCTCTACTCTCTGTTTCGTCCTGACACAGCCAAGCTGCTCTGACTTATGTCTCACATCCCTTGTTTACTTCAGACGTGTGATTGACATCGACAGTCTCACTGTTGCTGCCTCTTTCCTGTTGGGTGTTGGGATAGCAAAATATACACCCAAGTTGCAACTGATTTGATGGACTGGTGTGTGTGTGTGTGTGTGTGTGTGTGTGTGTGTGTGTGTGTGTGTGTGTGCAGGCATTTGCCAGAGGCTCTGTGAAGTGCAGGTTCCCTTAAGCGAGAAAGGCTAACCACTGGGTGGGAAAATGAGCCTGCCTCTCACACAGCGGGGGGGGGGGGGGGGGGTACAGCTATGAGCTATTCCCGTGTGTGTGTGTGTGTGTGTGTGTGTGTGTGTGTGTGTGTGCGTGTGTGTGTGTGTGTGTGTGTGTGTGTGTGTGTGCGCAGCAGCAATATCACAAAACAACCCCGCTGAGTACAGATAGCAGTGTGCCTCAGGGCCAACCTCAATGAGCAGGTGTTGTGGAACACACACACACACACACACACACACACACACACACATGCTGCTGTACACGTATTATCTCAAACACGAAAAACATTCGGCTGCATACAAAATAGAATCGTAACGGGTGGTTTAATCTTTATTTATGAGTGTGTGTGTCTGCATGTGTGTGTACAGGTTTGTGTTTAAACGGGTATGCACATGTATAGAATCACATGTGTTTTCATGTTATCTGTAACTGCAGTGTGTGTGTGTGTGTGTGTGTGTGTGTGTGTGTGTGTGTGTGAGAGTATAGCTGGCCAGTTGCCTGGTCCGTTCCGTCAACAGTTTACCCTCGCTGATCTTTAACAAGGCACCCAGGGAGCCCCGAACCAGCTCCGATTTGTCCGTCTGTTACTGACTTTTAAATAAAGCCCATTCGGTCTGACGGGCAGGACCAGGGGAGAAGAAGCAGCCTGAATGCAGCTGTCACGAAAGCAGTCAATTCCTGTGAACTAATGGATGGGTTTTTCCGTGACTGACATTGAAATGTAAAGATCCAACAGTCAGAGGGCTCTGGCGCGTTTCTCAGCATCGACAGGTAGAAGTGAGCGAGTCCGATGTCTTGAAAAAAGACTAAACGATTGCCGTGCCTCAACATTAAATCTATATTCCAAAGCATGACACATCCATTTTGGACACAAACACTGCGAAAGATTCATCATTTAAATACTTGTAAGGAGGTTAAAGTTTGTAGTTATTATTAGTAAATTATTCATTAATCCATATGCGATCAGTGTGTGGCACGGTGCAGTTTTTCCCTCACTAATTATGTAGATTCAAATTTTTCTTGGTATTTATCATTCTTTTTCATCTCCACATGAAACACTAGCCGAGCGCGTACTCTCCGTTCTCTCAGTGGCAGATATTTCTCAGGAGCCCCTCCCTGTAGCCCAAGTTTTCTGCCACCGAACAGCTCCACCGCCATCTGCTATTAGTCGAGAAAAAGATCTGAGCGCATAAGGTGCTAAGCCGAAAAAGTGTCCACAAGTCTCAATGACAATGTCAAATGAGCAGCCTGCCAGCAACAGGAACGTCTCCAGACTGCCGGTGATGTCACGAATCAAGCTAAAAAAGCATATTCTTCAAATGAGTCATAACTCATAGTCCTTTCTTATGAATACATGTCTGCTTAGCGGGCTGTTTCTCTCGGTTGGAGGCGGATGTAAACCCAGCATCACAGCATATTTCATAAGTCATACCTGGCATGAATCATCTGATGCAGAGAGCGAATATGATAAAAACACCGCAGTGCAGAAAGTCTGGCAGCAAAGAGACATGTTTGGACAAGTTTCTTGGCAATTCCAGATTCCTCAAATCTTTATCTTGTTATTAATATAGTAATATTGCAACTTAACACAACCTGTTAATCGCTCAGATGTGAGAATGCTAAAACAAAGTCATGAGGGGGCAAGCAGGAGAAGTCAATCACACGAGTGGTAAGACAAAAGTTCAAAACCAATGCAAATGTCAAAATGACTATCCACGCTGTTTGTTGTAAATGTTCATCAAAGTTTCTACACCGAGTTAACTTTGACCTAATTAGGTCATACATTGTGCAGACACTCAGTTTTCCTGTTCAGTGAGGGATGACCAACGTCATTACGACGCTCAGATTATAAAGAGAGAGATAGTCCGCTCAGGGTCACATGCGAAACTACAAGGAACATTAAGTGACATTAATGTCGCGCGAGTCGGTTGTGTTGTGAGTCACATGAGTCGTTCGTCAAGTTAACGTCAACCACGCTCTTTTTCCTAAACCTAACTTCCTGTGAAGTTTATTTTGAAAAGACACTATGCATGTGACGAGTGGAAACTGCCCCGTTGTCCCTGCCTCGTCCAAGGCCGACGCTAGAGGGGCAGCTGACCAAGCGTTGGTATTTTAGGAGTTGGGAGTGAGAATGTGACTCTGAAACGTACAATTAATGTAAAAAACATTTAATGATATCCCAAATACTTTGCCCGTAACCAGCTATTGCTTATTTTATTCCGCTTTGGGCCCAATCTCTGCTGTCATCAAACCTTAATGAGAAAGCAAGACGATCCAGACAGTGAATGCAAATGAGCTGGTTGTTGGCCCATCTGGTGTACAGGGTGCCATGAAGGTCCAGAACCCCCCCATTCCCCAGTGGAGCTGACAGTTTGCCATTCCAACAGCATGGAGCCAAACCACAGGATGTTAAAAAAGAGGAAAAGCAGACCCAGTGGGGGAGACGGGTAATGAAGGGGACAGACGGGAAAGGGAGGGACAGAGATGTAAAATAAGAGAGAGGATATTGAGAGATTGAGTGAGACAAGGTAAAAGATGAAGGAAATGTTATGAAAGCTAAATTTAATTTATCAAATCACGAAATGAAACGCGTTCAAACATGCAAACCACCTGTCTTTAGCTCTCCAGGCTGGCTGAGGCTGGAAGCCAAAAACAAAAAAAAGCAACTGCAGGACAAATCCCCCAACGTATAGAGAAAGAGAGCAGGAGACATTATAGGGTAGAGAGAAATCATTATAGAGCTTTCAATGGAAGCTCGCCCTGTAATGAAGTGGCATTTGGCCTCAATAGAAGGCTGCAGCCTATAAAAAGTACAGAAGAATTAAAGGATAATTGAATTCAAGGTTGTCAAGAGCACTCTCAGGTAAAAGAAGAGAGTGAGCAGCTTTAATCCAGCCCCTTCATGCACTTATCCTTCATGACAAATGATGTGCTACTTAACGTGTTCCTTAAAGTATAGTTTTGAAACTGTTTTATTTCTAAGGAATCACCAAGTGAACAGCCTGTCTTTACCATTCCCTCTGTGAGATCAGTCACTTTCTGACATAGATATACCACATGTTCAAATGATGGACCTTTCAGCTTGAACTCCTCTAATGTCCTTTTACCATTACCTTATCGCAGGAAATACAAAAACATGATCGATGTTAAGAAACAGAATGATAGAGTTAATACATTTCACGGCACGAGTAATGGCTGCCTTAATGCTTCAAATGGTGGTATATAGGATTAAAAGGGTTGCTCAGAACGAGGAGCTTTGGCTGCTTTGTTTCCCTATTAATGGCCTCCATCGGAGTCGGCGTCCGACTCCCTCTCCCCTAGCTTCAGTTCCACCAGCGTCTGTAACTCAGCGGATATCCTCACAGAGGGTTTCTTTTATCCTCTTTCTGAAAAATGGGCGGTATTCCTTGAGGTTTTCTGTCTATATTCTAAGCCAAGTGGGGATTTGAACCGCTCATTAATTTCATCAAAGTGAAACTATAAATGAAGTGTTGTTTTTCAAGTTAGGCAGGTGCATAGAAAAGTCACCCTACCTGATAAATGTCAGTGGCAATTAAGTTGGTGATTATTGATGTCCAAATATTCTAGACCGAGACAAAACAACAATCAAAAGTGATTCTACAACTACAGCTCCCATGTCGTTTTGCTAGACTCGTGGGTATCGTACAAGGCTGTAACGGTTTGCGTATTCATGCTGAACCGTCGTGGTACTGGCTTCACGGTCCGCTGCACGCAGAATACATGGTGTGTAGATTGCAACGATATGAATTAATATAGGTCACATTTAGCCCACAGCTCACGGAATCCATGGCAATCATACATCCTGATAACATTCTGCAAAGCACTCTGGGAACTGTGGTCCCAAATCCTTGTTAGACCCATAGTCAATTTCAAACCGATCACCAGGAGCTGGTAATACTTGTGCTGTCTCCTGGTTCTTCACACTTGAAAATAGCTACTCAGCACTTGCTTCGACCTGTTGTCGACTCTGAGCCCCACAAAGCCACCGACATGGCGGAAATGAGCAAAGGACACGAGAAGATAGAAAAGCAGTGACAAACGGCGACTGCGGGTCTCACAACGACTACATCAACTGCATATCGAATCAGTGTCATTACCTCATTACGTCGCCGCTCTGCTCTGCCCCATCCCATGCTGCCTGCATCATCTTTTATTCCCTCTATTCCATCTTCTTGGGTCAGTACTTTTATCACTAATGAGCGACTGGAGGCCTCAATTGGCGGCGGCGGCGGCGGATTGTGGGGGCGAAGCCTGTCCCATCTGAGGCGGGAGGATGGACAGCGGCAGAGGAGAGCTGAGCGGAGGGGTGAGGGAAAGTGATGGAAAAGAAGAGATGGAGGGAAGAGGAAAAGGGAGATGGATGGAGAACAGGGGTTGGAAACAAAACATTGGGAGGTATTGCTCCACTAGCCGTGAGCTGTGCGATCCGTCATCGAGCTCTCTCTGTGTCTTTTTCCTGCGCACACAGACACACGCGCCTTTCTAGCTTCCTGCATATTAAAACGGACGTGCAAGGTCAGAGTCAAAGGCATTTTTTAGGCTTTATTCTCTGGCGTCTGTGTGAAGTGAGCTGAGAGGAAGCTGAAAAGGAGGTGTTTGTGCACGCTAATGCATCTCCCTGCTTCTACTCCCCATTGAGCCAATTGTCTATACAGTATAATATCCTTCTCACTTAATCACCTCCAAATATTGATCCAGCTATCATGTTCCGCTTGCTTTACCTGTTCATTTCTCTTTAACGTTTATCCAAAAAGGACTGGCTTCAAACATTAAGCTGTCACTACGCCTCGTGAATTTAGTAATCGCTTGTTGCCGCGATTGAGCCGCCCCTTTCTAAGATGGAGGCCGTAGAGTGGAACCCTGCAGGTAGAAATGACAACTGCTGCTGGAGCTGTCACAGGAATAATGAAGGTGATGGAAGGAGGGGGACGCCGGTGGCAATTTCAGATGCTCGCCCTTGTTTTGTCATACAGTGACATCAATGCTGGGGCAGCAACTTGCCTGAAGGGATGAAGTGAAACTCATCAGTCAGATATCACACACACAAACACTGGGTTTTCATTAGTAGATGTACTGTGGAGCAAGGTGTGTTTTTAATTTTCAAGGCACTAATGGAGCAGATGAGGGACTTTTGGTACTTAGTTGCTGTTTGCAAGGTGATAGAAGTATTCTGGCAGCAGTTTTAATGCCCATGTGAGTCGATCTACAAAAGTCACCTTTAAACTTTTTGTCACAATAGGGAACTTCTCTCAAACTGCAGAAGAAGCACTCATATGCTTTACTGAAAAATACTGTGACGAACTGCAGTAACTTACAGTAGGAATGCTACCAATAAGACATACAAGTAAAAGTACTGCATTTAATGTTTTACTGAAGTAAAAGTACATAAATATTGTCAGCTAAATGTACTTTAAGGATTAGTTAGCCATAGACATTTTGGGAAATATACTTATTTTTTATGAAAGGTACTAGTGCATGCTAAATATGAAGGTGCCAGCAGGTGATTCACATTGAGTAGCACAAATAATAGAATCAGGGGGAAGCGGCTACCCTGGCTCCATTTCAAAAATGCCTGTGTAAAAACTGCAAGCTATGTCTTTTTTACAGGGAGTTCCATGCTGGCATAAGAGATGCAGCGATTGCAATTTTGACCCTCTGATTTCGATTTTACGAACTATATTTGACGACAAGCCTCCAGACTTTTTTCACGACCATCCCGAAAAATAATTTCCCAAAGTCAGTGTTAACTGTGAAAAATAAAAAATAAAAATTGTTTACAGTTGTTCCTGGCTGGCTTAGAGTCTCCAGTGCCGGTTACTTGACAACGTCAAGGTGATGACAACACTCCAGGAGGTCACTGCGCCCGGCTAAGAAATAGTGCCTCTCATAACCCTCCATAAAATTAGAACATGTCCTTTTTACACTTCGGTTTTTAACAAACCACACAGGGCATATAAATTAGTGAGCTTCAGAAGTGCTGATTTTAGTCAGAGCCCAGCTATCTCTTTCCCCCTGTTCTCAGTCTTTATGCTATTAAGCTAAGATAACCATCACTTGGCCTCATATGTAGCGAACAGACATGAAAGTGATTTTTCACCCTGGAGATCTAGCAAAATAGAAATTTAAAGCCGCGAAAATAACTAAAATACCATGGAAAGAACTATATAACTATATTCCACATTTTGTGTGCTTTCTTGTTAATCTGTGACATTGTTTTTGCCTGTAATACTCCGTTGGTTAAGGATGCATGCCATCACTCCCTCTCGCTCGCTGTTTTTCCAGTCTCTCCATGCTGTGTCAGCCCATCATATAAAGTAGAAACTGGCTGATGCGGTGCTGTGTGTTGTAAAACCTAAAGTCACAAAACCCAAGGTGTTTTGCAGGCCTATGTGTATTTAATATTTGTATGTTTATGCCTGCCTGTCATGTTATTTATTTGACTTACATTGATGGGAAGCAGAGCAGCCAAGGTCAGCCAGTGATTATTTACACAGATTATCATCCTAGAGGTGATGGATGGCAGCGCTCTTTATGGACCACTTCACTCCATCAAGCTGCAACCCTTCCTGCTCAGAGTTTCCTGCAGCTACTGTGATCGTCAAGGGAGTAGTGGCTCACAAAGTCAAATCCTGTAGGCGTCAGTGTGTGTAGTATTGGTGTGCCGGCGGGTTACATGTGGGTTGAAAGTTTAGTTGTTCTGTTTCCAGGAACATGGAGCATAAAACACAGTATCAAACAAAAATATAAATAACATCTTCAGTAACTGCCCATGATAACTACTTTTGTTAATTGCGATAAACAATGTTACTATCATTTTAATACCATTTGTTGCATCTGATACAATAAATGATATAATATAATAATAATGCAAGTACAACCTTTCAAAGAGTAATACTCTTTTAATTATTGAAACATTTGAATGTGAAAGAAATATAAAAAAAATCTAGGGAAACAAAACACGCATGTAAACACAACGGCCAATCATTTGGGCCGAATGACATGATTGGATGCCTGATTGGACGACCATCCTACCTGTCTACCTACCTGACTGCCTGCGCTTATTCTGCCTGTGCACTCATTGCACATCACCACAAGAGGCTTGCTTGACATCTGTGAGTACTAACAATAGTCATGTTCGTTGTTTACGTTCATATTGATATGTTTACGTTTTTAATGATAATTTTGGGGGTGTGGCTTTGGAGGCAGGCCGAAAGTGACGGGTGTTTCCTACTTGGCCGCTTTGTCACTCGATTTAGCGACTTTTTTGAGCTAGTGCTGCTAGCTACTTTCATTGGAACAGAGTTGGCAACACTGGGCTGGGTTTTGGGTTTGATATTTTTTTATAATCTACTTTACGGTGGTTTCTCCACTGTTACCTACCAAAGATTACATTTTGAGAACAACCTGGTCTTAAGCGGTTTGGTTCTGTCGCCTTTGCTTATCATACAGTATATTAAACTTTTGTTCTTCTTAAAATAGCCATTCATACTAAATTCTAGAGGAATGCACTTTATATTCTCCGTCAGCCTCTTTCATTAGCATATTTTTTTGTCATGATGGTCTCGTCTCTCGTTTCTCGGTGAGGTTAAAAGGTCCGATCCATCAATATGTCTATCTGCCTTTGCACGGTTAATGCTACTCACCTTTTTGTCTCTGCCTGTCTGTATCACCTGCAGTCCTTCTCTCACCATCACCGCCTTCTATATTTTCCTGTCTCTCCCTCTGCCCTTGGGCTTGACTTCCTCCCTCTTTCAAAGTACTGTCTGTCAGTCCTGTACGTTCTGCTTTGCAACCACAATGCAACTGCCTGCAATGACGAAGCCCTCTGCGTCTCTACTGCTGTGAAAAAGTTCCAAAGCATTGTCTGTCTTGTGCGACGTAATTGGATTAGGGAAGGGTGAAAAGACAGCAACTCCTTGTGGTTTACTCAGATTTTCTGGTGGCTGATAAACACAAGAGCCACGTGAGAGGAAATGAACTCATGGGGCAGGTCCTCTCTCGCTCTCCCTCCCTCCCTCTGTCTCTTTTTCTTTACTCAATGTGTTTTCTCAGTTTGACACAGCCGGGCCACGCTCACGGTGATAAGAACTCATTAAACACCCTTCACGGACTTGTCTGGCTGGAAGAAACAAACAAATGGAGGGCTTAATCCAAAATAGATTGGTGAAAATGCGGCCACAGTTGAGGGGTGGAGAGGACCAAGAGGGAAGAGGAAGTATACATAGGGGTTAGAAAACTGTGTTGGAATGAGGACGGGGAGTGATGTAAGTAAAGGAGAAGATGGTGCCATGGATGTAATTAGCTTAGGCTAATCATCCCAAGTTAAAGTTGATCCAGCTGAGAAAATGAGTTACAATTGCCCTCGTAAGTGTAATGAGTTTTTCTGTCTGACAGAGCTTTATGATGCACACTCTCCAGCTTGTGCTGAAAAACACCTGAGGTGATATTATTCCGCTTGGCAGCGTGGTGCGCTTGGAGGTAATTAGAATTCACATGGGTGGTTAATGTGTGATACTAATGCTGTGTTCAATGGTAGTGCTCAGCACTTTGCTCAGCTAGCAGTTTTTCTTTCAAAGGTCAAACAACACGACATGTCGTGCTTTTGATTTATTTAACAAATTTACATCATTTTTTGCAAATTTGCTACTAAAGAGTGGCCCAGTTCTGAGCAAAAATGTTTTGTTCTGGCATGAAATAATCCGAACATTCCCCAATGCTCCACAAGCTTTAAATCGGCATCAAAATACCCACAGTGCTCGGCAGAGATAGGATACATGTGTCTTACAATGTAAATAAATCTTGGGGCTGCACCAGGATCTGAATATGCACTAAAAGACAAGCCCACATATATACATCACAAAACGTTTGTGCCTTCCAAAACCCTAATATGTAGCATTACAGCAAAGATTCATCGGATTTCCACCTCAGTGTTAAGGTTCGGTTTAAGCAACCGAAACTACCTCAACAGTCTTCACACAAGATCCATGCAGTAGTTGTTCCAGAGCTTTCTATCGGATCAGCATATATTTGCCCATTTGTCATGGAATCGTAGAAACTCGGTCGTCTGAGCACTTGAAGGACTTCAAAAGTGAAAGTCCATCCTTGAACTTTGAAACAACAGTTGACAAAACAATCTCACAACCATGCCCATTGAGTATCTTCAGCTACTTACACATAGGGAAAGGTCATGGTAATGGTTCAAAGAAACCAATGCTGACGTTTGGCAGGAGACAGAATGCATTTAGATGTTTAACCAAACCTCGGTAGGTCTTCATCTCTACTCTTAAGGCTTGCAGCTTGGGGCTACATTTGCCACTTTTAGCATAGCACACCAGATTTTGATCCAATTTTTCTTTAAAAAGCTGTCCATTGTGATTAAATTATGTGATACAATCCATATGTCTTTGAATCAATGACGATCCTGTCGTTTTTCTGGTGAGGACAGTCGCCTATGGCCTAACTTTGCATCGCACAAAATCTTTTGTTTTTTAATTTTGAAGATTTCTTCTGCAGATTTCCAATTTTGAGATCATAGTTCCTAGTATCTTTTGCTTTTATGGGGGTACTGACCTTGCTTTCTTGCATTGTAGAGCATAATGGAACATGGGAAAGGGCTTGACATCACACTCCCTGTACTGCAGTATTTACCCTGAGTAACTAACATAACAACATAACAAAGCAAAATCTCATAAAAAAAATTATGTTAGAGAAAACTGACCTAAGAGGCTTCTTTAATTTTGTTGATTATTGTCCTGTCATGTAGCTATCTTTACTGTGTAGGCGACATTGATGCTGTAGGCGTGAAATAACATCAGCTATCAATGCAATTTGTTGTTTGTCATTGCCAATAGATAACTGTCGCTGAATCAAAAGCTTTTCATATAACTACAAGGAGACTGAAAAAAAATGGCTTCACAGGTTTGCTGCTTGTGACCAACTCTGGCAGAGATGAAAGACAGAATTACAGAGCATTTTATTTAACAAAAAGCTGTGTGGCTAAGGATGAAAAGCAAATGATGCTGTGAAAGATAATTGGAATGAGAATACAAGGAGCCTTCACTTGTTATGTTGTGCGATGCCATGATTCATCACAACCTTGAGCCATGTTCACTTACATGTTTTCATTTCATTCTCATGTCCTCACGCTCTTCTCCCTCTTCGTCAAGCTTTATGATATTGCCAGTGTTTGGCTATTCGGGAATATGTAAAGTATGGATTGATAAAGGCCAGCATGTTCCACATGTGCATTCTATCATCGGTTGCTAATGACTCTCTAAATCAGATCACTGATTGTGGTTGGAACAGTTAACAGTCAGGTACAGGAACATTGCTAATGTTTTTACGTCTCTCTTTCCTCAGCTCTCCTCCTCCTCTATGACGTCACCAACAAAGCATCCTTCGACAACATCCGGGTAAGAACAACCACACTCAGACTTGTCTGTTCACCACTTATCCCCCCTTTCGCCCCTTCTTTGATAGAACTGCTGTTAGTTTTTGTTCCCAAAAAGTGGTTTCTGGAAAAAAAATTGGCAGCTATTTAATGTTGATTAATTCATACCACACCTTCGGGTGTCCAGGAGTCCCTGCCCCAAGTCAAGGAGTTAAAGTATTGGTGTCTTCTCCATGTGTGAGAGTAAAATGGAGCATGAGGTTGACAGATGGGTTTGTGAGTTAGCAGTAATGTACGCGTTGGACCAGATCGTTAAACTCAAGGGAATCAATCTACTTTCCGACTCTCACCTATATGATCATGAGCTTTGGGCAGTGATCGAGCAGCCAAAATGAGTTTCCTCCCTAGTGTGGCTGGGCTCACCCCTGGAGCTTGGAAAAAAAAAACACTTCTTCCTTTGCATTTAGAGGAGCAAGTTGAGGTGGTCCACACATGTGATAAGGGTGCGCTGGAGGGATTATATGTATCATCTGGTTTGGCTAAACCTTGGGATCCCAGAGGAAGAGCTGGAAGACGTTGCTGGGGAGAGGGATGTCTTGGCTGGGGATGTACACCGAGTCAGCTCTTTCAGTCCTGATACCTGGGCTTTGAGTATCGGCCAATACAGAGTACCAGTCTGATACCGGCGTTAAATTAATAAGCGGTTTGCCTGGGATCATTTTTTAGCAGTCCATTACCAGATCGGCCCATTGTCACTGACACCCGATCCAGCTGTTTGGGTCAGTATCCGTGCATCTCTTGTCTGGACTATCCAGATAAGAGGCGGAAAATTGAATGTAGTGGCTATTCTGTATATTAACAATGTTCAGGACTATTTTCACTCTTTATACCAGCAATGCATTATCTGGTTGCCTGAATTGAGAGGGTGCAATGATTCATGGGTGCTTGCAATCACTGAAGGAAGAATTTCAATGATACCTAGTGCTACATACTCATTCATTGCCCCTCTAATATGTAGATGACGGTGCGGGTGAATGGTGCTGCCTGTTTGAGAGCTCTGTAGACGCATGTTGTCTGACACAAATTGTAGGTTAGTGTAATTCTTTGGACAACAAGACCATCAATCCAATGCTGTATAATGTCGAATGATTCCCCCTCATGTAAACAAAGCAGAAACATAAATTATTTTGCACAAGTTGGGATAGTGCTCACTGAAAGTCTTTTCTTCCTGGTGCAGTTGAATACAAAAGTTCTCAACGTGATGCGTAGAGGTCCCCCTGTGCTCGTACTCGCAGCAGGGTTCAGATGATGAACGATGACCCCAGTGGCAACAAATGATTATAGATTAGAGCTCACTTTTTCCTCAAATGGAGCCATCTCTTTATAGTCGCAGCATGTCTCTGCTCCTACTGTGATTTTGCGGCCATCTCCTGCCCCATTTGGTGCCTCTCCCCTCGTCCCTTATCTGTGCTTTACTCTCCTTTGATTAACGCAGAGTGAAGTTAAAGGCAGAATGTGGCCATTACAAGAGTGCGTTTCTCACACATAAAGGAGAGGAATGGCTCCATAGCCGCCTGTCAGGTTTCATGCATTTACATCTGGAGACTGTGTGTGTGTTGCACAACTCTTCCCCATTACACCAAACATATTACGCTGTTTTACCCTCATCAAGTTGGTGTCTAGGGTTGTTTTCAGTCAGCGGCGTATTAAATTACTTTCAGGATCAAGACAGTGCACAAGACAAGAAAATATGACCATAAATCCAGAACATATAGTGTTACCACCAACCTTTTAAGATATTCTCTACCGAGTCCAACCTTTCATCTTAAACCATCAATGGGTGAAAAAGTTGAATCTTCATTTTTCCGACACAAAGCAACAAAGTCTGTATTTTTTTCAACCTCATTTTTTAGGACTCATATTGTGTCAGTAATTTCTCTTCCATCTGGTAATATTTATGGATCAACCTTAACTTTTAGCCTCCCACCTTAGAAACGGATGCATGATTTTGTTCAAAATGTGTGAGCAAATTTGGAAAGATCCATGATTCGTAATTTAAAACAAATTTCCTACATTTCTACACCAGGCAACTTCTTGGATTAAGTCAAGAAACAGCCACCTGCGCTAGTCCAGACTGGTTGAGTGCACTGAAAAGAGCCGACTCTTTGATATCTTTGTGAATGTCCTATTTCTTCAGCCGAACCCTGTCCGTTTAGCGAGCTAACGTTTGTTAGGCTGGCTTGGCAAATTGGTTCCGATATAGCTAATTTAATGTTTGGCTGGAATCAGCGTGCGAGGCAGGTTCATTCAACACACGCTAGCCTATCTTTTCCTATGTTCTATTTTCAGTCCATGATGCAATTAGTATCATGTTTCTTACCTTTGTGAACTGTCAAGTGCAGATTGACAGTCAGAAGCATATTTTTAAAAAGACAGAAAGTAAGGTAGCAAAACTATAACTCCCAAAAGTTGAATAATGGGAATGCATTTGCTCTGCTTGCTCCATTGCTCAAACGCCTTTCTGTATTGCTACTAATGTTAAAATATATATAAAATAACAGCCTTATAATAACAAATCTGTCACGGTACTGGGTGGAACACCAAATTGTCCTATGACCTCCTCTTTAAATGCATATCATTTCAAAAATGGGTCCGTGTCCTGGATGCACTAAACTGTATTGTTTTCCAGTATTTTGAGCTGGCTGCTTCTCTGTATGGAATGAGTCTAAAAGAGGACGACTCGCTTTGTCCCACAGCCACAAATGGCACAATCAGGTCATGGGTCTCTGCTAAAATCCCACAGCAGCATCTCCTATCACACTGCCAGGTATTGTTGGAGCAATCAGAGAACAGGAACAGAAGAGTGGTTTTGAATCAGAAAACGTGTTCAAGCTGGAACTGGGGATGGAACTAAATGAGGTGATGTATAGGTGGAGCATGTACCTGTGGCACGCACACGGTTCGCTCATCGATTTTTTTGCTTAATTTGAATTCATGAAGCAACAGCACTCTCCGTACTCTGTGTATTGCCTGTGTATTACTTCACGTCTCAAATATCAGAATTTGGGCTCAAATAATAAATCTTCCTTTATCCAACATGATTTTTCCCCTCCAATGTCCCTTTGATCATTTGTCTTTGTCATTTATAGTATTTATCATATCCTCTACATGTATACAGTGCTTCAATTCTAATTACAACTGAAGGGCAGATCGAGCAGGCCTACTATGTGCAAACACACACACACACACACACACACACACACACACACACACACCTTAATGAATTCTTCCACCAGCTGTCACATCTAAATAAACAGAAAGCAAACGTGAAAGCTACCAAACAGACATGGAATAAAATCCAAAGGGCTGCAAATGACCCATTTGAGCTTTAACCCAGATAGGTGTCGAGCAGGGATATTCAATTCAAATTCAACGAGGTCCCGTTAGAGAGAAATTCCTCATTAAAAAAGGTCTTGAACTGTATGAATTATACATAATAAATACTCATAAATAAATGTTTATGTTGGACGCATTTAAAAATAGGCAACATAACAGAACACTTTTGAAAATGTTTATGTGTATTAATGGTTTGGATTCTGGGCTCTTAGATTGTTCATCTGTGTCTTCATTTCGGATGTGAGTGGGTACGTTTGCTCGAAGGACTTGTACTTTGTCTCGTAGCGGCGGTTCACATCGCCACTGCAAATAATCGTCACGGTCTCTGAACACATGAGACATACTGGCTTAGAACCGTCCATGGGAAGAATGGACATTTAAGAGTCTGTCCATTCTTTGTTAAAGGCTCTGGTCTCGCTGTCCACATTTCTCTTTTTGCACCACGCCATGTGAAATAATTTCTCCGACTGTCCTGCCTCTCGTACAGTCTCTCCCTGTGTGTGTTTAGCTCAATCGAGTCACGATGCACATTTTTGATTGGCTGAGTAGCATCACGTGAGGTGATTTATAACGCATACATTTGGTCAGTGCTTCCTGGACCGCTGAAAGAGTGCCGGTTAAAACATAAGCCGTCCGTTAAAATTCAATAATTCTCTAATTCTATCGGCTATGAATCCAGGTCCGGATGCAACGGCGTCTGGGTCCATCCCCGTACGGTGGTCTGCCTATTAGTGACTCCTGGTGTAGAGGCTATACATGTGGCACACACAGTTCTCTCCGTGTACATGTGCATTCAAGGCTCTTGCAGCACACTATATCTGCACACACTGATGTCTCCCACAGTGTAAATCCATTAGCAGCAGAGCCTCGGGGCTGAAGGCCGGAGAGCATTTGGATGATAAAGAGATGGAGACACTGTGCCCAGTGCTTTCCATCACTCATCCCTCTCTTCTTCTGCCTCCAATGTGTTTCTTTTGCTCTTTCACCTTTCTCTTCACTGCCCATACCATCTGTGACCGTGACCACGGCCACTGCTGCTTTCTATCTGCCCCTTTTCTCTGCCTCCATGTTTCTTCGCACTAGTCCAGTTTTTTTCTTTGCTTAACATTTTTTTTTTTTTTTAAAACCAGTACCTTCGCAGGGATTCTGATAAATGTGGATCGTCGTCGTAAAACTGTGGCGGGAACAAAAACAGTCCACAATCATCCTGCAGTTGGCTTCTTAATTCCCCGTTCAGGCGTGTACCTTCTTTCGTAAATGTGCTGCTAATTGAACATGTGGGTCTTACGTATGAATAAGCCCTGAGTCACTACGACGTGGCCACAATGAGAATTTCATTAGGTTGGAACTGAATCTTTCGAGAGTAACGCAACGGCTGCTTCCACACAGAGGGAGATTGGATACGCGTCTTGTTTGGCCTTTTTAACAGCACAAAAAAATCTATTTTCATTTTGCCCCATTTGTGTCCCGATCAATTTGCAACATTGCTGGCAGTAAAGAGAATGAATTAGTTCCGTTCAATACAATACATAAAGGGCTTAAGGGGATCAGGTCTCCGTCTCTGCTTCTCTTCATGTGACAGTTACTGTATGTTGTCCCGTCACAGGAAAGAAACAAAGACAACTGTATCTATAGAGAAGCACGCTGGAAACGTTTCAAGGCTACAAGAGCATTCCAGATGCACATACAATGCACACACACGCACACACACACACACACACACACACACACACACACACACACACACACACACACACACACACACACACATGCACAGACACACACACACCTCATGAACCTCTATCATTACTGTAGTAAAACATAATGCCCTGCATGCTTCTTCAATCTGTAACAACCTTCGGGTTCCTCATTGGTCAGGGACATGCTGTTCAAAGTTTTGTGTTTTTGTGGTTGTCATGACAACTGGTTAATGATTCTTTTTTTTATGTTTTTAGCACCAGTACGGCAATCACTTCCACCATCATGGACAACATTTTTGATTAGACCTTGATTGTCTTCCATTGTGGCACCCATAATGGTCGGATTCAAATTAAGGCTAGGGTATTTTTTTTTTTAACTGGCCAAAAATGTCATAATAAGCTTTCAGCAAACTGTATTTCAAGTGGTACGCTAGGGTAGGCTGTGTTCTGGAAAAGGCAAAAAAAGTTTAGATAAAAAGCATTTAAAAGTACAGCTCCTCGTACATACGAGTCAGAGAGACAATGTTTTGCTAACCGTAGCCGTCATAGCTGTGCCGCAGTGGTGAGCTCACGCATAGGGCAAAACTATTAGACAGGAAGAGAAAAAATGTTGCTAATAGTTTAGCCTTCAGCCAACCATAGCCATGAGCTAAAAAAAAAATGATTCGCCGATATTGTCAGACTCTCTTCAACATCTCCCGCAGGACATTCCGCCTTTGAATCACGCTTCCGCCATCTGAAGGGACAAACGTCTAGATCACGGGCTACAATTTCCAAAGCTTAAAACCAGCGTGAAGAGGAGGTGCAGCAGTATAGCGTTCTCTCAGACCACTTGAAGTACAATATGCTGAAAGGTTGCTACGGAATTCTTGCCCAATGACCCCAAAAATAAAAAAAGAAAGCGCAGTACAGTATCTGGATATTTTTTTCCCCCATGTTGCAATATTCATTTTGTATGTATTATTGCATGCATGTAAATATAGTGTCAGGAGCATGGTGCCTTTTAAACACAGTTGAATCCAGAAGAACCTCATATCAGGGCTTTACAGCTGCTGCTTTGGCTGCACTCACAGACACACACTCACTCACTCACTCACACACACACACACACACACACACACACACACACACACACACACAGGTTTTATTGGTATCGACCAGCACGCTTGGGAGCAGAGGCCACAGAGGAAAATCATTAAATCATTACATTACTGACGGCCTTTTCACAGCAGGGAGTCTTTGTTGTTCAAAAGATTCCCACAACAAGTAAAGTAAAAATCAATTTGATGTACACTCGAGGTCAGCTGGCGCATGGCCAGCTGAATATTTAGAGGGGGAGAGCGATAGAACAGACTGTTCTGATCATATTTGAACAGCCTCCTTGTTCAAATATGATCAGTGGAGATTTGTATCTTTTCGTGTAATCGGTTGCATTTGCCACGTGTTCTTGCAACTCAGGTCGTGAAAATATACTGCAAAACCCCTCTGCATGTTTTACAGCCAATGTTCTCCTGAAAAATATTTACATCAATCAAAGATAAGGCAGTAACGGGCAGATCTCGCTTTTGTAATGATGATAATGAGGAAAAACAAGTGTCAACATGTGGAGCCGTGGCAAACCACCACACAGCGGCATAGCTGTGGTAAGATTTGCGCAGATAAAGTAAAGCAGTCTGACCACATCTTGAGTAAGATTCAGCGACAAAGGCATTATGTTTTTGGGTTGTTTGTCCGTCCATCCTGTCCATCCCGTCCATCCTGTCCATTCTGTCCATTCCCTGATTAGATTTAGATCCAAGTCAACTGAACTGATTAGAATAACTGATTTTGGTGGTCAAAGGTCAAGATCACTGTGACCTCACAAAACACGTTTTTTTTTTTTTCCCCATTATTCAATAATTATTATGCTAAATATGACAAGTGTGTCACCCGGTCCGTCCATCCTGTCCATTCTGTGATTAGATTAAGGTGGTGAAAGACAAAAGTCAATGTTACCTCGGCATCCAGTTCATTCTCGTGAACGTGATATCTCAGGAATACCTTGATCAAATTTCTTTAAATTTGACATAATTGTCCACCTGGACTTAAGGATGAACTGATCAGATTTCAAAGGTCAAAGTCACTGTGTCCTCAACTTCATCCCAATCATGTGATATCTCGGGACGCCTTGTCCAAATTTCGTCCAATTTGGCACAAACGTCCCCATTGGACTCATGGATGATCTGATTAGATTTTGCTCATTACATGCAAAATATACTTCCAACGTAGAAATCCTTAGTTTTCAAGGTTTACTTATGCCAAAAAACTACTACTTCTTGGTTAGGCTTAGGAAAAGGTCATGGTTTTGGGTTAAAATAAATGTTTGTTTCGTAAAACAGCTACGCTTGTTACGTTTCATATTTCATATTTTTATTTTTAAATTGTGTCTGATATTATTGCACTTTTATTGTCATGCACCAATCACCGAGCCAAATTCCTGATTCTGATAACTGTTGTTATTAAGTCAATGTTGCCTTGGTTTCACATGGGACACAAACTTTTAACATGAATCACAGTAAATTAGACTGGGGGGGACTGGCTTCCCAAAATAAAAGAAGAAAAACAATAATTTTACAGCACAGCTTCTCTAATACTAACATAGGGGGGGAATCTCAGTACCAGTTTGCCTAATTGAGCTGCAGGGACACCAAAAAAGATTTGGGGCGAACAACGAAAAGCAATTTAAAAAAACACTCTCCAGCTCTCGGCCCGTTTATTGAATTAAATCAAAGAATGTTTGTCCTTCCAGCTCCCTCCTCTCTCTGCCTTTCTGTCACTCTCTCTTTTTGACTCACACAGATTCACGAGTTTGTTATATTTTTTCCATCTACCACGCGACATCCCGCCAGCCCTCACACTTTGTCTCACTTTATTCTTCTCCCGCTGTTTATTTGTCATGCTTTCTCCCTTCTGTCAAGACTCTAAATCCAAAATCCAAGCTACTTTTTTTTCTTCTCTCTCTTAACGGCTTTAGCGACAGCATTTCTTTTTCATTTCTAGCCAGTTTACTTCAAATCGTTCCCAGCGTCGGCCACCGCTTATCAGACATGAGTGAGAAAACAGGCTTAAAAGGGCCGACGAGTGTCTCATGAATATGTAGAAGACGAGGAGCAGGAGATTAGGATGTGATTTGTGCTTGTTGGATGCTAATTGGTTATTAAGCCTTTCGGGGGATTTGTCAGAAACTTTAATGGCTCCATCTGTAGTTAAGTTATTGCAGTATGTTAAGGACCTGAAAAGAGTCCACACACATTCACACTCGTGCATGTAATATTGCCCTAAACCAAGGGTGTCAAAATCATTTTATTTGGGCCAAATACAGCCCAATTTTATCTAAAGTGGGCCGGAGCAGTTATCAAACAACTACAAATTGATCCCCCTTTCTTTTAGTGTAAAGAAGTACAATTACATTCTGAAAACGTTCCCAATTAATGAACAATCCATTAGAAAAAAACAGATGATGAACGGCCTGAGATGTCTCGCTGATCTCTCGGCTACGATTAAAAACAGGCTGCTGTTTCCTCAAACCTGCCAACAAGTCATTCATCAGCTCTGTCCTCAGTTATCCTTGCAAGTTCCTGTATTTTTTTTTTTTTGCCATGAGTCTGACAGTAGCACAGAATGTTGTATTGTTTGAGCACTGAAAGGACACCAAGCACACCGGCCTCCCAATTACCTCTGTGAAGAAATAGGAACTGGTCCATTGTTCTGCATCAACAGTAGCCTGCGCTAGCCTGTAGGTGAGCCAGTTGGATCTATCAGAGCGTATCAAACACAGGGCCTGCTGCTGTTATTAGGACAGCACGAAATCCAGTGGACAAATAGCAGTGTATTGTATTGTATTGTAAAATAATGCAATTTTCACACTCCATTTTGGCGAACCGGTTCTGGCACTTTGACACCCCTTCCCTAAACTGTGACTCACACAGTGATCCTCACATCAGCATGCCAGCTATCACACGTAATCCAACTCACAACACTACTGATATGCGCACGTGTGGTACACCCTAAATGATGTATATTTTCATATATTAAGCTGAACGCACATTTTCATCAGGATGTTGTATCATATTTGTATACAGGTGACACATTATTTTATCCTCATATGTAGTGAAACATGCTATCTAATTATGAAGAAGCAGATTCAGACACCTCTAGATATGCAGCCACCACAAAGAGGATATTTTCTGTTACCAGAGTAAAGTCTTGCAGGCTGTTGTGAAGTTTGTTTACAGTACTTTTTACGGTATTGTTATTGAGGCTCCCACACGCTTCATAACTTCATAGAACAAAAGACGTACTCGTTTAAGGGAAATGTTAATATTGTAGTTCTGGCCTGAGGGTTTCATACTGAAGATGATTGAGATTCTGTGGAGTGTTTAGGAGTCTGGTTTCATGTAATGAAGCTAAATGTAGCTTGTTTTAACCGCGACACGTAACACACGCATGTAAATTCTCTAACGCACACGTTCCACTAACTTGGACACTTTGCACACTTTAACACAAAACTTGACGTTATCACACGCACACACACACACACACACACACACACACACACAAACCGCACACACCGAGACTGAGAGTGCAGCAGGCTAATAAGTGTCAGTCTGTTCTGCCTCGCTCTGATGTAGGGAACGATCTCTTCTTCTCTGCCTTTTCATCTTCCTCTCCTTGTTCCTCCTCAGAGGCGGAGTGCATCCCACTTGAGAATAGTGCTACTTTTTTATACTTCAAGCTTTAGATATTAATCTCTCGGTTTGAGGGAAAGCTTGCTGTATATCTGAGGTTTATTCCCACCAAGTGTGAATAAAGGTGTTTACCCAGCCCGCTATGTCATTCCCTGGTGGCAACTTATATTCTCTCTACTGACCAGCAGGGGGCGCCTTCTCTGGTTGCAAAATAAAGTCTGATTGAATAGAAGTCTATGAGAAAATGACTCTACTTCTCACTTTTATTTATTACCTCAGTAAACATTGTGAACATGAGTTTATGGTCTCAATCTCTAGTTTCAAGTCGTCTTCAACACAGCATGATGTTCATTTTGTAAGTTATGATCCATTTAGAGTCAAATAGACCATAAAGAGGAGAATGCTTTAGGGCGGGTTTTCTGTGATTGACAGGTCACTGCCGCTACCAGAGACGTACACGGCGTCTCTACGTCACTCTTCTGCATTCAAAATATGGTAACTTCTGTTTTTTGGTTGCGAAAAAAACAACGTGGCGACGGCCGGTATACCAGATAGTGAAGGGGAAATCGCCGAAGTCAAGGCTTCAAAACACACAAACCAATGGGTGACGTCACGATGACTACGTCCACTTCTTATATGCAGTCTATGGTCTTTCCTGAAACCTACACTCAGTACAGCTCACTGTGTACAACTGATCATTTATATGTGAAGGATCACAAGCTCATAACTACACATAACTGTAAGCGGAGCTGTTTGTTCACCAACTTTTCTTTTCGTGCTGGTTCAAATGTGTTCTTGTACAAGGTTATAAAATTGTGTTGAAGTAATGACCGTCACCAGGAAATCAGTCACATCTGGCCGATACCTGCTCCAGTTAATGAGGTCAGTATTGGCGCTGGTACCGATCCAGGATATCCGATCACTGTCTTTAGTTGGTTTGGACTTCCGGGATGTGCATCTTCAACATTTCCTGAAGCAGAACAACTACAACCTCCTGGTTACATTAACAGCACTGGTGCCATTGGTTAGAGGCGTTTCATCATTGTTCCACACAAATTGTGTTTTGTCTTTTTGTAGGTGATGATTGTGTACCATACACAATCATCACTAAAAGAAGGACACAAAAAAACATGAAACCATGAAAACACCTTCCTGAGCATCACAAACACCCTGAAAGAATTTATCAGAATATAATCTATCCAATAGATTCTGACAAATTTATAACAGTATCTGTATCAGTATAGTTATTCATGTGTGAGGGGAGCCAGCAGGAAGTCAGTCATCTCAGTGAGAGGAAGTCTCTAATGAGCATGCTCTCAACTGAATAAGCCAAAGGTGGACTCCAGTGCTCCGCAGGAGCCCGCTGAAAGGCCCTCGTTCTTTTTTTGTTGCCAAATGCATCCAGTGAGCATCTTATATTGGAATGAATGGAGCTCCATCTTGTAACGCTTCATCCAGTTCTCTGAATACATCCATAATCCAAAAACTGTCGCCTTTTGTATGTATGGCCACATGCTGGCAGCGTCAACATACACCACCGTCCTACTTTCCCAGTTTTGACATGTCACTATCTCAGAATAGCAGCGCTTTTGTTACAGTCACTCGTTGGATTGGCACATCCCAGCTACTGGATTTTGACGAAGGGCATCAAATGATGCAATGCTGTTTGAGATGCAGTTTGTGTGTGTGTGTGTGTGTGTGTGTGTGTGTGTGTGTGTGTGTGTGTGTGTGTGTGTTGCCGTTGCATTCATCATTGCATTGGAGATGCCCAATCACAAAGTTGTGCAAAGCTCAACTACCAACTTCTCCGCACATCACGTACACACAAAAATAATTTCAGAATCAGTGATTGGATGATTCCTACAGCAATGCACCTTGGGAGTCACATTTGGCTTCCGTCGTTAAATGTAAATGTCACAGCACACTTGTCAGGATAACCTAAACAATTGAATTCTGCCATTTGTTTTGGTGAGAGCAGTCTCGTTTTATGTTGCACGGCAGCTGGATTCTCTCAATGTCACGAGATCGCACGGAAATCTTTGCCAGGCTTTGTCGTTGTGTCCAGTGAGCCAGAGCACGGACCAATCGACGTCCTGTGAGGAGCTACAGGCAGCTACGGGCCTGGCTTCGGTGCGTGTGAGACGCCACGGAGAGGTGACCGTCTCCTGAAGAGGTTAGCATAGATGCTGCATCAGTTATTTCAGAACTGGAGAGCATTTCTGGGCCTGGGCAAGAGTTTGGTTGGCAGATGGTTCATATAATCACCTGCCAAGTGTTTTGTGAAAGCGCCTGCCCTTTTCCAAACAGTTTCCAATCACGGCCTCTCAGATGGTTCTGTGTAACGAACCATGTGGCGGATCAGGTTAAGTCCCGATAGAAGTCACCACAGAAGAAGAAATGAATAGTAAAACTCTGATGGTCGGATACAAAGCAAATACAACGACGCAAAGTCGGTTGGGTTTTCCATCCCGTATTTGAAGCAAAGGCAACTAACTGTAGGTGTGATTGTACTGTGTGTTTTGCCAGAGGGATTCTGTAATGACCCTCATGTAACCAGGCTCCTCTTCATTGTATTTGTCTTATTGCAATGAGTGTAGAGCTGCCGTCCCTTCTTGACAGTAAGAGTTAATTTCCCAGTCGCTGTTGGACATAAATAGGTCTTACCACAGTTGAAAGTAGTGTTCAGACTTGAGTTAGTGAGCTAGTTTTGACTGAAAGCAATAGATATTTTGTGGAATGATTCCCCTTTGAGATGCAGCAGCTTCAGATCTGCATGAGCAGGGTTTGCTACAGAGTGTGTGTATGGGTGTGGGGTCTCTGCATGTGTTATTATGTATGTGAATGATGATCTGTGCCGTAGTCCCACCACTCACCTGCCTGCAGCGTTGCTTCCAGCCTGCACCGCAGATCTCTCTCCGCTCGGCTCGACACCCAGCAGCTCATCTCAGCGGACCAAACCCAGATTCACACAACTGACTGCATCCAAACTTCTCCGTCTGCATCTTTTTTTACCATTCATTTATATTAGAACACTTATAGATTTCTTTGCACTATATCGTGCTGAAATATGACTAAATATTTCACTGTGAAAGATGTTATTTTCGTTAGGTTGATATAATCTAATTAGGTTGCATTAGTAAAATCTTGTTTTGGTTCGAGGCACCGTTATAAGCTCTGAAAAAAAAATAGTAAGTGGACTTTGAGTTATATCCTACCCCTTTCTTGCTCAAAATACAAAAAAATAACTATGATGATGTAATAGTAATGTAATGCTTTCTTGGCCTGAGTTTGAGATTTTTAAGTCAAAGTAAATATTACTTCATGGAAAATGTATTTATTTCCATATTTGCTTAATTATAAACTTGTCTTACCATGACCACAAAAAGTCAGATTTTATGTTTGCATGTGTACAAAGTAAAATAGTTTATAAAGTTTATAAGGTGCAATATACAAGATTGGGAGCATTTCTATTGCCTCGCAACGGCTGAGCCGGCGGCTCCCAGCTAACGGTGCTAACAGCGCTAATAGCGCAAACTACGGCAACCGTGCTGACTGAGCTGATGGTGTTTACCTGAGGGGAAACCCGAGGGTGGGTGCTACGCCTCTGTGACAGCAGCGTCGGGACAGTTTCTTGCAACATTTAGTTGTGTTTTAATTTATTCTTATGTAAGGCGTCGATAATGTGAATACACTGTAAGTCTGCAAACCTGGGCAGAGGAAACAAGAGGTAAAAAACAAGTGTTGGCCTTTGGCTGCTACTTCTTGGATTTAGGCCAATGTCTTGTGTTTTCATATTGTCTTTTGGGTCCTCTAAATGGTTTTAATTGCAAATTTCACTGTTGCTGTAAAAACACCATGTGTCTGAAGGGCTTTACTTGGCATTTATAAGACTGTTGTTGTTTGTAGTTGTGACCAGTATTTTCACAGTGATAACAGACGTGGTTTTTTTTTGCAATTATCCCAGCGATTTCCCAGTAAGCAGCTGTTCCTTTGTGATTTGACGGTCTGTGTAAACTTTAAGCTTTTTGAGCCCATTTTTCTGTTTATTTGACTGTGTAGATAAGCAGCAAGATTCTCAGCACTTTGCACCTGTGTGTAGTCCGCCTACTATTCCAGTCACATTGCAGCCACTAGCAAGTTCGATTTTGCTGCGGCACATTGTGAGTGTGTGTTTTTGCATCTGTCAGGCAAAATTGTATTGTAAGTAAGGGCCTGCCAAGCCTGAACTGGAGCATAGCAAGAAGAAATTCATCTGGAGGCAGAGTGTCAGAGACATCAGACCGTGGGAATTGCTGATAAAAACAAAGAAAAGAAGCATAAATCCTTCACAAACTTTATAAACAACAGTAATCCTATTTCTACACTCACATGGCTCCAATCATTTTAGGTTAAATCATCTGTAAAATATCACAAATAACGTCAAATAACATTCATACCTTATAGAGACCAAAGTAATGTATTTAAAAGCTCTATTGATGATATTGCATTCAACTAACAATAATGAAAAACTGTGAAACCAAAAGTCAACATCAACTTACTTTAAAGGTTTTACGTACCGCACATAACTCAAGTTACGTAGCAAACATACTTTTAAAGCCAAACCATGATCTTTTACTAAACATAACCAAGTAGTTTTGTTGCATTTTTGGTTTGTTTAAATTATTAACGGTAATCACGTGTTTAAAACTGTAATTCGGGAGAACATTTTTTTCCTTCGCAGCCTAACTGAGAATGCAGTTTAGTTGTATGGGAAGCGAACGTCATTTGCCTAAAAGCAATACTCACACAAAGAACAAACTAATATTCCCCCAACAGAGAGCTGTTCCCCAAATATTTACAATTATCTCACAGGACTGTATGGCGGAAAGGTTAAGCATCACGCAGTGCTGACGTAATAATAGTCATCTGTGTGAGAAGGCGCCTTCAAAAGTGTCTCTCACTCCAGCAATCTCATACTCTTGAGTTGGACCATGATGTGCCAACCCCAGGACATACAGTGCATGGACTGTAATCTGAACAACTGCTCCTGTAGTTAGGGGTGTTGGAGGTTGAAGAAGTCTCCTCAGCCAGGGAAGCGTGGCGTTGACCTCTCCCTGTCGCAGCTGGTATCCACACTCAGTCCTGCTGAAACACAGACAATGCTGTTACTATTGACCGGCATTGTAACGCCCCTCTTCTCCTCTCAGCACACGATAAAGGAAATCAATCGAAAGTAAATCAGGGTGAAAGGCACCCGGGCATCTACAATTAGATCTTCTGCAAACTTTGAAGACAATGTGTTGTGCATCATCTTCATCTAGAGTACAACATAATTGTCATAAACACGTATCTGTATCTGCACCAGCATGAGGAGTACTACTAGTACTACTAGTAGCTGTATAATGTCATCCATGGCCTGAACTTTCTAAAGAACAGCTGATGGTGTCATAAGGGGTATCTGAGCTGGAGCTGGAAGAAAACAGTTTAAATGGAAAGCACTTTGAAAGATGTGATTTCCCCACCTCCGCCCTCCTCGTTGGAGGATGATCTTTATTTATTCTTTTACATTTCTTGTTCCTTCTCTTCTACTCTAATCCTGTGGCTGAACCTGATTAAAATAATTGAAAATGAATGCTTCATTAATATTGAACAAAAGAAGAGCAAGCCTCTACGTTCAAGTATGGAAATTATTCCAGTTGATCCCATCAGTCACCATCCCTGCAGCATATGTCTTATACTGTTATCATTCCTACTGTACAGTGATATTTTACAACCGGTTCAGTTATTCTCCATGTTGGTGTTGAAACTAAATATTGCTTCCAAGGAGGATGTCCGTGCTCAACACCGTTGGATCCTAACTTTTTAAAATCACCCATGGACACAGTCTGCATGTTCAATTCTGCCTTTGTGTCCATATTGCATTCTTCTTCACATAGCAGTGGATTTGGAGATTTTAGTGCTTACCAGTGATTCTAGCATTCAGGCCGCTGTGGTCTTCAGTCTGGTGTGAACGTCTGTCTTTTGGCTTTATAACACTGCTGTAAATGATTTCCTCATTAGCTGTAAAAGGCCCACGACGTTGGTGTGAATGAGACATCAGTTGTGCTATTCGTCTTGCCATGGACGTTTTTTCTGGAACCGGTGGTGGAATTTTGCGCGGCCGAGCGGCCACCCCCGCCCCCTCTTCGTCCACCCCGCCGAAGACGTCGTCGGACTCGTCCAAAAGGGTGAGCGGGTGGAGGTGCACGTCACGGAGCTCCTCGAGGGTCACCACAGGCATAGGGGTCGCCAGGGACCCGAGGAAGGCCGAGGAGTCGGAGTGGCGGCGACGGGGTGGTTTGGGTCTAAGAGGGGGTTTGTTTTCATGAGGAGTGTCCGGATTAGCAGCGTCGACTGATCGTGAGTTAGTAGCAGGACTACATTCGGGTTCAGGGACGACTGGGAGGGGAATCTGCAGAGACAGCCTGTTGGTGCGAGCCCGGGGGGACGTGGAGCTGGACTTGGGACGCAGCTTCCAACCTAGAGGGTCGTGGCCGGTGATGACAGATGTCTGAACAGGAGGAGGAGAGGAGCAGGAAGAAGTGGAGGACGACGAGGAAGAGGAGGATGAGCCGAAGACCCCGATGGGGGGGCAAGAGTAGCGTTTGAATGAATGATGGGGTGCAGCGTGGGGTCGGAGGAGAGACACTCCGCGCTGAGGAGGCTGCGGTTCCTTCTTGACCTTCTTCACAGTTATGACGGACGAGGTCCCACACTTGCCAAAGTCATGTGACCACCGGCGCTGATGAGAACGTGGCGTCACGTTAGAGACGGAGGTTGTTGAGGAAGAGCGCTCTCTGGGCTCCTGGCTGCGTGTTGTGAAATGTCCCGGTCCTTGTCTGTTCTTGCAGTCTCTGTTCTGTGCACTGAGGCTCACGTGATTAACTTCGGACACTTTTTCACTCAGCTGGCCACACTGAGCGTTGCTGCCATTGGCGCAGGCTGGGCTAGCACCGCCGTTAATAGCAACGGAGCGTTTATTCATCTTCCTTGAAGTGTTGGTCGGGTCTGGCGAGCATAAATAACCCTGTGGAGTCAAACACGTAGAACATGAGAGGACGGAGGGAGGGTCGGGATGTTTCAGTTTTAAAAAGAGGAACAGAAAACGGCCATCTCGACTTCTCACATTAAGTTTCACAACCAAGAGATATTAGCCGCAGTGTGGATTTATAAAAGGATGTTGTTGATCAACTGAAAACCACCTGTTTGAATATGAAAAGGTATTTATGACATTTATATAGTTATTCATCTATTGTGCTATGCTATCATAACTGTAACAAATAACTCAGTTGTGTTCTTTATACAGCCACATATACAGCTTCAAGTTTGCTAACTTTCACAACAGAAAAGGATGAGGTCAGCATTCCAGACCAAGTCAAGCTTTTGCAGCATTGCATTTTTTTAATATTCAATTTTAATGCTAACCATGAATTCTGCTTTTTACTTGAGGGATACTCCTGGCAACAATTACAGTCTTGCTTAAAATGATGAATAAAGTTGGTTCGATTAAACTACAACTGTGTTGCAAACACCAATAAACATTCTATCCAAATAACTGAACATAAACTCTGAACACAATCGGTATCTTAAAACGTAGTACTTTAAAAGCCTCAAATGATTATCTAAACACAGAGGAATGAACACTGACATGTTTACAATGTGATTATAAAGATGTAAAACATTGTTTACCTGCAGAGCTGTGTAGATCTTACTTCTCATCCAAACGGGACTAATTTCTTTCTCACATCTCTTTGTTAATATCACTCTCTCTCTGTATTTCCCCACCCAGGGACCTACTACCATCTGACCACAGCTTCCTCAAACCAACACCCAGAAGAAAATCCACACACACACACACACACACACACACACACACACACACACACACACACACACACACACACACACACACACACACACACACACACGCGCGCGCAGATGCACACGCACACGTGCACACACACTAGTCAAGGTTGATTGATTAACAGCTGTTTTCACAACTGCATGAAGTAAGAGCAGCGTGACCATTAGGTTGACATTTGTGGTTTTGAGTGAACTGTGGTACAGACATTTGTTCACACTTCCACGTCCAGATACTTGCAAAACTAACTCTCCCATCAGCCTCAGCTGTACGTTTTGTTTGGTGCTATTTAGCAAAGTTAGCAGGCTAGCACGCTAAGCTAAGACGGTTAACGAGGTAAACACGATACCTGCTAAAGATCAGCGTGTTGGAAAAGCCTGGATGTGTTGGCAAGAATATGTGACGTGAGTTTCCTGGAAATACTCAACCTCCCCCAAAATGCATTGCGGCTCTTTATATTGTTATTACATTAAGTGGAAGATGTTGATTGTGATTTGTGAGGATACATTTTTATTAAACGGTAGTAGAGGGCCAGTGACGTGGTGATCGACACAGTCATGTGATGCAGAGAAGACGCATTGCTTTAGGTTTACTTCCGTGTGAACAGTCCGCTGGTAATAGCATACTTAACCCTTAATGTAGGGTGCAGAAGGCCATGTGTTTGGATGTGAGTGCTGCCAAAACACAGATGACCTAAAAGTCAGTGCTGTGTGTCATGAGAATATTTTTGAAAGATAAAGGGCCATAGCAGCTTAATGATGAGAACATGTTTTTGGTATTAATACCAGCTTGGTCACTGAAATTGCAAAATCTCTTTTTAAATCCTGAATTGGCGGCCCACCCTCATGACATGAACTTCTTCATGTTGAAACTTTATTTAAACAGGGGGCTGATCTGTTTTTGAAGACACCCACAAAGTTCGGAGAACTGTAGCAACTATGCAAATTAGGGCGTGACATTTCCTGGTGACCTCTGGTGTAGGTTGTAATAGGTTTGATGGGACTCTTTTTCTCTTGGCATTAGGTTGCACTTATGTCACATTTCTGAGTTGTTTTCTGACGGCTAAAAAGTAAGCACCCAGCAAAACTCATCATGACTCAGCAATAGGCCCTTTAGAAACCCATGGCCGTAACATTCTGTCTCCCCCGTCTGTCTCCCTTTGTACACAAAGTCAAAGTGTCAATCAGAAGCTGCACCAAGGCTGGTAATCTGACTGCGTGTCAAAAGCCGTCACATGCGGACCAACACATTACACGTGTCCTCCTGCCGTGCTCCCACACACCGCATGACTTCTAACGCTCCGCGTCAACAGCGAGCCTTTTGAAGTTTGATCACTTTGGGGAGCAGAAGCCGCACTCCCGCTTTCACTTCCCCGTAATCCACCCACAGGCTGCCGAGATCTTTCGAGGCCTGTGTGAGTAATTGGCAGGTTGGCGTGTTGCCGAGAGTCGGGGCTTCTAGGTGAGGGCTCCGGTACATTAATCTCTGTGTAATGAAGCGATGTAAACCCCCGGGGAGGGAGTACTGTAAGGGAGTTACGTAAACCTGCAGACGAGAAGAGGGATTACAGCTGATCCGAGTATTATTTGCCCGATGATACACTCGCAGTGAGATGGAGGGAGGCAGGAGGAACTGTGTGTGCACACAGTGCGTGTGAGAAAGGCCTCGCCATTCTCTCGCTGTTTCACTCGATACCAATGAAATATATTTACCTCTACCCCCCCCCCCAAACCGCCGGTACGAAGCGATCAATATGTGCTTATTGATGCTTGACATGTTAACAGCATCTGTCTGCCCAGCTGGCCCTCTCTACGGTTGGGTTACATTTCTTCTGTAGACCACATCACTGTTAAAAAAAACCATACTGGGATCTTTTCAATTCAGTTCGCTCTTTTAGAAAGTGCTTCCCACGATCTTAGACAAAAACTTACACATTTGGATGTCTTTTTTATATACAACTGCAATACTGATGAAATGTCCCATTGTGTTCTGTCATAACCTTCCTGTTCTCCTCCCTCGAACATAAGCGGTGCTCTGACACAACCTTTCTGTTGCATAAGCTCTCCATTTCATTTCATTACACCTACCTCCATCTTCTTCTCACTCTTATCCAGGCTTAGCAGCGGAATCTATGTCCGTTACGATATCGCATGAACCAAAAAAAAAAACAGGCAGGCTGGAAAGTTAATACAAATCCTGTGATCCTTCGTGGCTCATTATTTAGTATCTTCACTATCTGAAAATTCATTTCACTGCCCAAAAAAACTTTTCAGGATTTTCCACGTATAACGGTTGAAAGCAAGATCAGATTTAGATTTCATCACACACAAAAGTACACTCACACAATACAGTATCTGCTCAGAGAATGTTAAGGGACAGTAATTACCATCACTGAAATGATTTCCATAATCATCTGGGTTTATTAGAGACATGAAAGTAGGGAAGCTTCTCGGCTTCAATGCAAATTAGTGCAGCCTGCATTAACAATCCTTTTCTAATAATGGCTCATGGTCATCATGACGAGACACAACCACAATGATAAGCTACCTGTTTCGTATTCTGGGGTGAGCGGAGCTACATATGAGTAAATCCTGTTTCTGGTCGAAACCAGAAGGTTTTTCCACTTTTTGTCTCTTTAACTATTTAGCAAATGCTGATATGAATGGATTTTATTAGTCTGGATTAGGGTGAAGAGTTTTAGTGTTCCACGTTGGAGGCTTTAACACTTGAAGTTGTAGACTGTAATTTGACATTGCACAATGGTGGAAAGTTATTTTATCTTTTTTCACGGTCTCCTAAACATTACGTTCCCGGACAACGAAATTGCATCGTCAATGTGATTTGGGCAACATATTTTCTCCCGCGTTATGATTGTTTTTGAAGTATCACAAATACGTTTTTAAACATAGGCCGCCGCGCAAGTCCGCCTAAATGATACATAATTGATTTGTATTCATTTATTTAAAAGCCCATATGTGTTTCAGCAAGATTGTGTTTCTGCTCATGTTCCAAACTTCACACACATTTCCCACATATCTCTGGGAAGTCGTATTATTTTGAGGGAAAAAGTAATGTTACGAGAATAAAGTTGTGATTTAATGAGAATACAGTCATAATATTTCAAGAAAAAAAAACTACAATCCTATTCAACTGGCAATAATATAATGGACAGCAGTAAGTTCTTGCTCTGCTGATATGGAAGTGTCCCCTTCAGACCGTCTGACGGACGCAGAACCCCCTTTGGGAATCTCCCAAATGGTAAATGCATTTTTTTTTAATCCAAATTATGTATAATATACGTCCATCAAGGCCTCACAGAAATGCCACATCTACTTCTGTTGATCCCACATACACACAGAGCCCCTCATCATTGTATTAACTTTAATCAGTGTGCTGGAATATTTGATGAAATTAGATGAAATATCATCTGACAGTTAAGACTGACCTGTCCAATACTAATCAGATCTGGATGGACTGCAACCATTTCTCACTCTCCTTATTTCAGCTACATTCGTCACCTTGTGTAAGTCGGTTTCTTAGCTGCTCCCGCCGCATTTCGAAAGTTCGCGAAACCGTTGTGTGAAAGTGGAATTGAAACGCTCTTTGTCTCAATGCAAAGTGAACTAAATCTCTGAGGAGAGTGAGCGTGAGTTAGAGTATCAGAGCATTGAAGACCCCCAGAGACATGAAGTGCTTTTTAACAAAGCCAGGTAATGGAGAGCCAAGACACTGTAATTGGAAGAAGACGGATGGTTAGAGATGCAGGAGGAGAGAAGAACGATGAAGAGGGGATCTGGAGTAGATGAACAAGATGAACTGCAGCCAGTGAACAATAAATGTATCTTTTGTCTTTCTCCCTCTCTCCATCTCTGCGGATCCATCCATCTCCTCTCTCAACACTTTTTCCAATCCCTCCCTCGTATCATGTCTATCTCCTCTCTTTTTTTTCACTTCTCGCTTTGGATCGCTTCACCACTCTGTGCCCTCTTTCCGTCTCCAGGCATGGCTGACAGAGATCCATGAGTACGCTCAGCAGGACGTGGTCGTCATGCTGCTGGGCAACAAGGTGAGACCCTGTTGCCAACACTGGGATATGGATGGACAGATGGACTCAATAGAGGGAGGGAAGGGGAGGATCATGGAGGGAGGTATGGCGGGAGCTGGAGTGGATTTATGGTTGTGTCTGGAAGGAGGGAAAGAGATGTTCAAAATCACTTTGGAGTTGTTACTGGTCATTTCAACGGATCCTGTTGGAGAAGTGACAGTAACTTCAAATTATCTATAATATATAATATATGGCATTTTATGTTAACAATATATCAAATGGCTATGTGTAATGCAAACAGTGCCCAGCCAAAGAGATTTATCACACAGCTCTACAGTTCCACTCTTAGCATCTTTTAGCTTTTAGTTTTTGACTGCGCTGTTTTGATTCACTCTCACCGCTCTCATCCACTTTGGTTGTGGCCTCAGGAGGCAGCTGTTTTCAGTGCAAAAGCTCTGATTAATTCAGTATACTCAACCCGCCCAGTGCCAAATGAATGTAACTAGTTGCTGAACACTGTGGAGTGTTTAGCTAAAAAGCTAGCTAAAGCTATTGAGCCAGGTATTTCTCTCAGGAGTTGGTGGAGACCAAAACCAAGCTGAAGAAAGAGTAAATGAACCTACATTTTTCAGGTAGCCAGAAATACAACTCCAAATGTTTCTGTGTTTGTTAAAATTGTAAATGAGGCAACTGTTTGCACGTTAGTCATAGCAGTTTTGTAAAGCGATAAAATGTCAGCTGTAGTATTTTTTGCTTGTTACGAAGCTGCTCTGCATCCAAGTGAACCAAAATAAGTATTTAATGCAGTCAATGTCTTATACATCTTATTTCTTTGACATTTTTCTCCAAATTCTGAATTTTGTTTTCAGGAGAGATGGTCGTGAAAATATAACAAAAAATAGTAAATAACACAAAGTAATGATACACATGTATATGTCAAACATGGACAACAAACTTTTCAACAAAATCGTTTTCCAGGTCGACTCCACGCATGACAGGATGGTGAAGCGAGAGGAGGGAGAGAAACTGGCAAAGGTGAGCTTCCTAGTACACACACACACACACACACACACACACACACACACACACACACACACATTCACATTCAATTTGACACATGTAGCGAGTATAAAAGACATGCTGTGCTCTGCCCACGCAGCCACGTGGACTCTAAACCCCCCCCCCCCCATGTAGCTGCTGTGTTTTGATCAGAGTGTGCAATTACGTATTCATGGAGGCACATAATGTTGTTATTGTTTGGAATAAATGACGGTGGCTTGCTGACTTAATTTTCCACGCCATGTTTCGCTCAGATAAGCTCTGAGAGGCGTGGTAGAGTAAACATGAAGAGAAGTGGGAAAAGCACTGCAGCTGTCAAGGTGGAGACACACACAGCGGGAATATTGACATGCATACACACACACACACACACACACACACACACACACTCAGACATAATGAGATTGCTATACCTGGGAGCATCTTTCATCGACTACACTAACTTACAAGTTACAACAAAGAGGGCAGAACATTTGTTTTTCAAAGCCAGAAACATCAGCACCCATCAAAATGATTGTTGAATTATTGGTATCGACCTAAACCTAAGTTAATCTAAAACCTAATTTTTCTTTCGGCGTCAGACACAAAGGGTGCCAAGTCCACATCATGGAACTCACACTCTCTCTCTCACACACACACACACACACACACACACACATCCCTAATAACAGATGTTTCTCTGTGCAGGAGTTTGGAGTGCCCTTCATGGAGACGAGTGCTAAATCTGGACTGAATGTGGAGCTGGCCTTCACTGCAGTGGCCAAGTGAGTCACACACAAACACAAAACACCACAGCATGAAGGAACACACAATGGCAGAGCGCACAAACTCTCAAAAGTTCCTAAGTGATGAAAACTAGAACAGTACTGGCCCCCGTCGTTCAATAGCTCTGGTGTTGCACGAACAGTATAGGCGACAAGCCTCCAAATGTTAAAGCATTAAAACACACGCCTCCTCAGTTCAATACGTGGTCGGACCAGTAGCTCATGTTGGCTAATGCAATACCAGGTTTAGCAAACATGAGATAGATATCACTGTGACAATCCTCTACTTTTAGCACGTCACAGATAAACATTTCAATGGTTTTATCACAAAAGTAAAACACAAAGTTATCACGCTGTAGCTCACCAGACAGGGGTCTGTTTCCTGCCTTTGCTTTCACCGTTGCCATTATCTCACGGTAGCTAGCTGAAGCTGATAGCAACAGTTGTCATTTCGGCAGACAAAATCCATCTGTTACCCAAGAGAATCCTGCTTTTGTTTACTTTGATGTGAAATCAAAAAGTACATTGTTTAAAAAATATATTTTTGAGTGGAAACCATCGTTACAATTGTGCCGTGCTAGAATAGGAAAATGTGACGTTTTGAGAATGGGAAACTTCTATCAACAGTAAGTGGGATGGTTCAAATGTCACCTGTGGTCGCTGTTCAGCAGAAATTATACTGCATACGTTTTAAGTAGGTGCATGAATGTGTTGCATTTTTGTGAACCTGCTCTCCTTTTTTCCTGAACACTGATATTAAACTAATATTAAACTGATATCAGAATGAATTGCTGCTCTAGACATGATGTGGAGAAAAGTACATTTTAATAATAATGATGAACTTCCAATAATCCGTTCTCAATGCCAACTCGTTAGCGGCAGCTCGGTCAGTGACCCTACCTGTCAAACTATGGTGCTCTAGGTCCGGTAGTTATGGTGTGAGTAAAGGAGGAAGTCATGTGACGTGATATACGATCATAAACAGGACTTTCACTCAGGAGACCCTTTTCGAGTCCCGTGTGAAAACAAAAGGCAACCTTGCCTTATTTTAAGTTACGTAAGTAAAGTTATTAGAAGTGGTTACTTAATTATCTTAACCACAAACCGAAACTTTACCAAGTTATTTCCTGTGAACGCATCATTTTTAAATAGTGCATGTGTCAAACAACCCACCCAAACCCCTCGTGTAGTAAAACTTTTAGCTCTTAGAACTTCTCTTGGTGAGAACATCGGCCTAATGCCTTTAACTGTTAAAGAAAGGACAATGCCCTCTGTCTTGAGTTATATATATATATATATATATATATATATATATATATATATATATATATATATATATATATATATATATATATATATATATATATATATATATATATATATATATATATATATATAGTGGAACACATAAATGCTAAAGCAGGTAAACTCCATAAACCACAGAGTACAGAACAATGGCTCTGTCAGCTGCACGGATGAGGCCGTTTTTAGAGGTCTGATCAGCTGAACTTCTGCTGCAGTGTTGCTCTAACTAACCCAGGGATTTCTGAACAGGCGACGCATTTTGTGTGAAGTTATTTGAGGTCTTTTATGTTCATCTGCATCGCTAATGGTGGACAGGTGCAGATGGAAGACTTTTGCAATACCAACAACGTATGAAAGTCCGGTCCGGTAATGATAGGGGACAGGAGGGTTATTAAGATTTTAGATTTTTCTTTTACGCAATGTACATTTGTATTCCTTCCCTGCAGCCATGTTATCTTATGCATTCAAAGAGACAGAAATGATAAATCCAGCTGTTATAATAAGATAATTATCAAAACCTAAAGTTTATATTGACAACAAGACATCCGATAGTTTCTTCCATTATTTCCATCTCATGTTTCTTTATAATGAGGATGCTATTTTAACTCTGTGTCTCAGTTAAATGTGTGATGTCGGACAGTTTGTGTGGGAGTTGTTTTACATTCATAGCCTCGTTATGGCAACAGGCTGGCATTGTGGGGTGTTGCCAAGAATAGCATGACAGTCTGGCACACTGCACCATGCAGATACTGAAAATGAGACCAGCTCTGTTCTCCTTGCCGTCCTCATCTTAACACCTTTTCAGTTTTTGCATCCTCCTCTTTTTTGCCTGATCGCTCCAAACTTCTCCATCCCCTCTCATCCGTCACTCTCCCACCCCATCGTGCTTTAGTCCATTTCACTTTGTGAGTGCTTTATTTGCATAATACACACAAGTGTTTTATGCTAACTAAAAGCCTAAAAAAATGGGTAAAAAAAAAAATGAGTCACCTGGAAACCGTGATAATGATGCTTGTCAACAACAATGGTCCATCGTCACACTATTCATTAATTGACTACTGTGACATAAGCATCATGCTTTAATTGTTCTTTGTAAAAGCATTTTTTTTCTTCCTCACTTGTTTTTGTTGCTTTGATTTTTAGTTTTTTTACGGTGAAAGATAATCCAGGTTTCTCGATTAATGTTCTATACAGAGGTCAAAAGGTCACCATTCTGTTGAGCTAATGAGCTAATTAAGACCGGAACATTGAGTTTTCCCTCTGGCTGTTGCTTCATATCTATCGGACTGATATGAGAGTCATAAACATCGTCTTATCTTACTTTGGACAATCACTGTATTTTCTAAAATGTCAAACTAATTGTGGAAAAAAATGTATAAAATACATTTTGGGATCTTTACTGTAAAGACAGCATAATTCAGACATATTTCCTCTTGCTACAAGCACCCAACTGTAAAATCAGATGGTCGTGTCAGGCCCTCCTTGAATTCATCAACAATGTGCACCAAACACAGTTTTGAAATAGTACCGACTGACACAAACTGATAAAGTAAGTATCTCGATCAAGTTTCAAAGAGCTGAAATTAATGGAAAAATTTGTATTTTCACGTTCTGTTTGGGGGTATTTGACTGCCGCGTTCACCAATGGGGGAAACTGTGATATTTTTGTAATGAGGAAAACCACGAGCGATCTGAAAACAGCTCTGCCACCTATCAGTAGCAGTTAGCGCAGCCTCATGTTTCCACTGTCTCCCTCTCTCTCAGAGAACTGAAGCACAGGACCATGAAGGAGCCCGATGAGCCAAAGTTTCAGCTGCAGCAGTACGTCGACAAAGAAATGAGGACTGCCGGCTGCTGCCGCTCGTAGACCATATCCTTATGCCTGTTGGCGTGTGTGTGTGTGTGTGTGTGTGTGTGTGTGTGACAGAGAGAGAGAGAATGGGTACATTCCATTAAAGTAGTAATTAATCCGATGTGTCTGGGAATTATCATGCAATTCTCAGTGTGATATTTCTATCAGTGGTGATATGGCCAGTATGCTCTCTCTCTCCCAACCCACCTATCCTCTGCAACTGTGAATGTAATATAACTCCCATACATGCTTGCACATACACATCCATGTACACACACGGACACACTCGTACGGCTATGTTTGTATGTCTACTGCATAGCTCGGTCAATCCATTTTATTCGTGAGTGTGATGTACATATTTTAAATGTAAATTTAATTTGGTGCCCTGAAGCTTTGTAGTTTGTAAATGCCTGTCTTGTTGAAACAGAAGAATACAGACACAAATATGTTGAATATCAAATCAATCTGACAGTAAATAGAAATGAATGGATCTAATGAACGTATTTGTACAGATACAACATTGCACCTAATGTAAGCTGCCAAATGGCACTGTGTGCCGTTGTGCACAGGATATCACACGATAACTGTTTTTGGGGTCATGACTGTCATTATACTAATGTGTGGAATTTATTTTGAGCTCTTTACCTTTTATACGCAGATTGTTCTGTGAAGCATTTTAACATTAAGAACCTCCCTCTGTAATTTTAGACGAAATAAAAAATAAAAAACCTAGATCATCAGCAAACAGACGGACTCTACTCTAAGTTCTACAGGGTTACTTGTTTCGATTCACCCTTTTTGAATGTTATCAGCCCATTAAACCGCCATTACCAGCTGTTATCACCTCCAATATAATGCTTCAGACAGGGTTAAATGGGGAAAACTGCAACTACGTGCACGTTGTGAGATGGTAGCAGTTTTTAACATGTGGTTAACAATGTGAATTGAAACAAAAGTATGTAGTTAGATTCAACAAAACTGCTTAAGGTTTAGGAAAAGGTCATGGTTTGGGTTAAAATAAGTATTGTGGTGATGTAACTAAAGTAATATACGTAAGATAAGTACGTAGTATGTTACGTTTATTACACATGTTATGTAAAATAAAATGTGTTGACTTTTAGCTTCACACGGGACACAAACACTCCTGGGTGAAAGTCCTGTGTTTGTTTGACCCATCCCTCCACACCGACCTCCTCTCAATAAGCAGACTTTGCTGCTCTTTATACGACGGCTGACCGTCTCCTTTGCTCCCGTCATAATCACTACGACCACCAAACAATTATGAACCTCCGGTAATCCAGTTTACAATCGATGATAACATCCTGCTGAGCCAATTAGGACGTAGAGGAGGGCAATACCACCTTACATCTATGCTCCTTATGACAACTGTTAGCGGCCATTTAATCGGCTGATAATATCCAATGCGGCTGACAGATTTGGGGTGAAATCAGTTACATGCTTCATTGCAAGAGGAGAGTGCTACTCTTTCAAAGAAATCACTCCCAGCATGGTCATTCTTGAGAAAAGGAAAGAAAAGTGCAAGAGACAAATAACATCGTTTTTGTGACACAAAGCAACAGGGTACATGTAAAATCTGGTTTTAACTGGGATTTAAGCTTTTTGTCACATCTCAGTCTCTTCATCAGCACATGGGGTCGACCTTCTGATGAAGTCGGGATCGACTCGGTCAGCTTAAACATGACTTGACAATATTGGTTTATTAAATATTCAACAGATCTACTCCATCCTCAGATGAAGACCGTGAGATGTGGCTGAAAGCTGCAGATAAAGCTAGTAAGTGGACTGAGTTGAATAATGCTGGTTTGAGATAGAGGTTCTATATAAGATCTCTTATCCTCCACTTTTTGTACATATACTTTGAATTTTCAACTATACAGAATATTGTATAAATGTTAATGTTAAACAAAACATGTTTTTTTTTTTCTCTATTTCGCCAGGCTTAATTTCAATGCTTAAAAATGTCCAAGCAAGATAAAATGAACATGAACACAACCCATATGCAAAGTGCCAGTCTTGTACAGTTCAATCATGATCAGAAAATGTAAAAAAGTGAATCTCGTAGAAGTGTTTAGAATTTGTGAATCCTAGAGGAAGGTTTGACTGAACCTCTTTCTCACTTGTTTTTCCCTCCTGGGGTTTTGTAATAGCTTACCTGTTGTTGCGTAGAGATGTACCAATTGTTATTGGCTCTTTGCTGAACTATGGCATTCCACGGTCATTGTTATCTTTTTCTTTTTTTGTGAAATGTTTTATCACAGATGGTTTCATTCTGCCCATGTTGAAAATATGAATTGTACCATGAAATACTATAAATACAAATACATTTGCTTTCAATAAGTGGCTACACTTCATCTTGATATCCAGATTTTACAATAGATTTTCAGTATGAATCAGTAGTCATTGATTCAGTGTAAACTTGTTATCTGTATACTGTATCTTCACTGAAATGATTTGTATTGTATCAATCTCCAGTGTTCACAAATAAAGAATCAAATCTACAGTGAATGAGTTGTTCTTGCCTGCAGATCTACACCGCCGCCTTGTGGCAGAGTCCTGTTATTACTACATGGACAGTGGCTGGTTTGATAGGTTTGATGTAGCGCCATCTCGTTACATTGCCTTGGAACATTTAATCCGGTTTGTGTTGCTTTTACGGCTACACACACTCTCAACACATGACCCGTTTTGCTCCCTTCACCTTCTTTTCTTTTTTTTCCAAGCTCTGGTACCCCCTTAATGGTCTCAGGTCCGGAATAGACTTAACCTGGAACTCTTTGAAGGCCCCCCTTTTGTTGGACACACCGTAACACCGACTGCACTCCGGATCATCAGAGACCAGAAGAGTGGCTTCTACTGGTCAGCAAGTCTTACCATCAGCACTGGGACAAGAATCTTGTGGCTTGAATACAGGTTGGTATATTAAAAATATAGGAAGAAGTTAAATGTGTCTCTACTTTTCTTTATTTACAGTTTCATGGCTTCATGGATGTACAGTACACTGGACATATAAACTTTAATTACCACACATGTTTAGTTATTTATAACCAAAGCAAGTGACCGGAACACATGAAGACAGCGTGCCGAACAAAAGACCAATACAGTCCTGTTCAGCCAAAATTACTCAAAACAAAAAACACTCTACCAGCTGATGTCTGAACAAAACATTTGTCTATGCACAATAAAAAACAATGTACACATTTATGTCCCGTTTTACTACCTCTGCTCTTAATGGTCGCTGTTGCATCGTTGATTAATAAAAGTCCACATCTCAGTGTTTCATCCATGTGGAGATTTCCATTTTTTGTATTAGGTCTGAGAATGTCTTGGACGTAATTTAAAGAGACAAGCTAAGCAAGGGTTGAGATTAAGAATGAATCACACCTAAAGAGAAAGAAAGAAATGTGTACAAACCCTGAAATCGTTCTATGAAGCCAGGTCTCATAGAAATATAGGGTTGCTTTTTCTTATGTTGTTAAACGATGCAGAGTGCACCATGGTGCATTAAAGGCTTTTTGCTGTGCTTATTTAAAGGACCAGTTTGTAGGATTTATTGGCATCTAGTGGTGAGGTTGCATATTGCAACCAACTGAATATATACAAAATTATATTCCATTTCTGCCAGACGATCCCCTTTAATCCTAAAAAAACGACTCCTTTAAGTAGCAGCTCTATTGTATATATCTTCATTGACTTGATAGTTAGTTTCGACCTCTGGAATAAAGCAAAGTATATACCTCAAAGGCTGCTGAAAAGGAATGAAGTGTCAGTTGAAATGTGGTAAATGTGTAATTAACTGTTCAGTCTTCTGCTATTTAAGTGTTACTTCATCCTGTGAAGCAGCCAGTAAAATGTTTATGATACCTGAAACTTCATTATGCAAGCAGGTGGGAGGGAGAGTGGAGACTGTGAGGCCAGGCCGAACTAACCTCGGGGCATGGTGTGTAACAGTGTGGGTGTGGAACATTGGGAGTTTCAAAAAAAATTAAAAAATAACGTTTTTTTTCCAACTCAGACAGAACACAATGCAAGTGCAGGAACATTTTAACCTGAGAGCCTCTCTTCAACGGTCAATACCTAATCCACCATGACGTTCTGTAACAAGGCAGAACAAAGTGAAGGGGGAGGAAGAGGAAGAGGAGGAGGAGGAAGAGGAAGAGGAGAAGGACCAACAGCAGGTCAACACAGTATGACTATGACAAACAAATGTCATAGGTGAGCAAGAGAACATCATGACCTGCTGCAGGAAGTCAAAATAGCTTTTTAGATATATATATATATATATATATATATATTATTTTATTTTATTTATTTATTTTTTTATTTATTTTGTACATTTTCGCACTGAAAAGAATCGTGAAGTTTTAATCAGTGGGGACTGCAGACCCAACATGAGAATCTCAGTATACAATGTTTTCAGCCACGCTAGCAGCACGGACATTCTTGCAAAACACACCAAAGCTTTTGCATGTATTTAAAAAAATAATATTACTACTGTAAATAACAATGCAAATACATGGCTCATTTTAATTAATCCCACTAATTATGACCTCATAATATCTAATACTGACCCCTCATGATGAGAGGCATGGTCCTGAAATTAATTTGAATACATTAAAAAAAAACAACTATATGATCCACTTCACTGACATGAAAGTACTCAGTGAATTCAAACAGTTTAATCAAACCAAATGTGTGTATTTTAACTGAATTTTCTTTGTTAATAAAACCATATCAGACACAAATGACTATTCAAAAAGTATCTACCATGTCCCCATTTGATAGTGTAGTCCTCTTTGCAGCAATGTTGCAGTTGGTAAACATAGACGTGTGTTCTGTGTATGCATACTGCACTGTTGTTGCATGTTACGCACAACATGCTATGAACAATTTAGTTCTGATTTCGGAGAAATCTGCAAGCTCAGATGAATAACGCCATAATATTATATCATTTGAAATGAGTACAAATTGATTCCATGTTCATTAAGATAGATTAGGATTTTAGGATCCTTCAATGTGCTTTGAGATGCTCCAAGAACCTCCACTAACCAACTATTAGGAGTCTTGTCTTGAGCTCAGTTTTCTACACTGTTAACACAGCAATTTGAATGAGGTTAATTTTCTTCAGGCTTTCAGGTTAGACCAATTTGTCCACCACTTGATGGTGAAGACGAACACATAATTCATCTTAATAGCGTTCCTGTCCACTTTTGCTCAATCTAGTGTTCTCTTTCTGTTAATGTGTTAATGTGTCCCTCGCTGCGAGGGGAACATACTTTTCCATGCTTACGTGATCGACGGGTCTCTGACTCAGACTCTGACTAATAGTTATTCCAATTTCCTTAAAACGTCCCAGCCTGGTACAGTATGACAATGACGCCCACAAACATCTCCCCCCTCTCTCTCTCTCTCTCTCGCTCTCTCTCTCTCTCTCTCTCTCTCTCTCTCTCTCTCTCTCCTGTATACGACATTCAGTGGCACTCATTAGAAGGTGGGCCTGACCTGAATTAGTGTTGTCACACATTGGGTCATGGAACAATGACTTTAATTAGAGATGAGTAGCAGGCACGCTGACCTGATCTTCTATGGCAACCGCGCTGCAACTCGACAAAGCTTGAAAGTATTTCAAGTGTGACCGATTGATCATTCATTTCCTCAGCCACAGTTCCCAAGCTGTTACGGACCTCACATATACCTCTAGTGTTTCTTAATTAATCACAATCTCATACGATCACACATCAATATTGGTCTTCCACAATGCAACACAGAAATTAAGTTTTCACACTGATGGTCAGGCAGTGGTGGTAGCTCTAACAGGGTACATTTACTGTGCTTAAGTACACATCTGAGGTACTCTTTTCATGCCAATTCATACTTATATATTGTACTTCTTCTCCACTACAACTACATTTATCTGACAGCTGTAGTTACAATGTAAGTTTCAATTTTGTGTTACCACTATCTTTGATGAAGATTTTTGCACATAAAACATAAAAAGAGTTCCTCAAATATAATCATAAATTACGCCACTCAACAATACATAGAACAAGTGCAGCTAAATAGTTAGCCAGTCATTTTTCATGTGATAAAATGTCCCGTTTCCAGCTCCTCAAAAGTGAAGACTTTCTGTGTTCACTGAGTAATTTTACATTTAATACTTTAAATATTTGTAATTAGTACTTTAACTTATGTAAAAGATCAGAATACTTCTTCCACCGCTGTGATCAGATCAACAGTGGCCCTCTGCAGTCAAACTGGGTCAAGCTGCAATGCCTTCTATGCTCAACAGGGGTCAGACTTGTACCACAGATTTGCTATGGAGCCACAGGCAGCACTTGTTGCTCACTGCTGTGTTGTTCACTAAAGACTGAACTGATGTAAGAAATCAGGAGAAGAGAAAAGATTTCCTGAACAAGGAAGGGACTGCAACTTTGTATTTTACATTTTTAACAGCTAAATGGATCCTACAGTGTGATTAAGTTACATCCTGTCTCTGGTGTTTGTGTTAGGACCATGTTGTGAAGGAAACATTTCTGAACTACTAAACAGCGTTGGTACGCTCCCAGTCTCATCTGCTTATATATGCAGTTTTTCTCCCCCCACACGTCTGCTGTCACATTTTCATGCGTTCCAGCCGCACCACTATTTGCCATCTCTGCACGTACTAAAAGCTTTACATCAATTTGCTCTGAATTAGCCTGACGGTCATTTTAATTATTGCAAGTGGGTTATATAATTTGCACCATTACCATACAATATCTTGCATTAGCTACTCTCCTGGCCACGTAATTTATACAATCGAGGAGGTGATGTTACGTCACGCTTAAGTAATGATGAGGGGTCACGTGTAGACGTGGCTTCTTTTTAAGGTGTCATAATCTAAAGATTGGGGATCATTGTTGTGGACCGACCTTGTCACAATATCTAGTTTTGAGAGTTTGATTACCTTCATTCATATTGTGCTCACTAGGTGCATTTTCATAGATAATGCTGTGATTAATTAAATTATCACAATCAAACTGACACAAAGGGAGCCTGGGGGCAGGTACCATTACTCCAGCATAGGAATATAGTGGTTGGTCCATTCTATGGGTTGGATAGGGGTCAAAGCAAATATTTTCCCCCTGGTTCCCTGCCTTGTGTGAAGTACTTCCACACTGTATTCCTCCTGAGGGTCTTGGTTTATTGTACGTTTTTATTGTCTAAAAGTTATTATAAGAGTTATTCGTATATGGAGCCTAATCATGAGAACATAAATGCTCCACTTTTTTATTTTTTTATTTCCATCCACAGAAACAGAGAGGCAAGCAGGAGACAGAGAATGAGTCCAGGAGTGACCATGCTGCGCGAATATGTGTAAATGTGTGCAATGGTGTGAATAAGTAAATAATAGAGGGTCATAGTGCCTAACAGAGGCCCTCATATGACTTAGGGCCATCTGTTAAATGTGCCATTAACCCGACCTGAGGGCACCATAACCCTGATGGCTCTCCTGTAGTCTCATCCATCATGAGTTGCCAAGCAGTCCACTCTATTGCACTAAAGGGACCAGGAACCCCAAACAAAGCCATGTGGTGCGTGTGTGTGTGTGTGTGTGTGTGTGTGTGTGTGTAGAAATGCTGATTCCTCGGAGGAGGAGGAGGAGGACCACGGTCAACACAGTCCGGCACAAACAAATGTCATACAGGTGAGCAAGAGAACATCAAGACCTGTTGGCTTCAGGTTGTCAAGAAGGTGTTCTACGTTTTTTTTCTTAATTAAAGGTGCAATATCTGAGATTGGGAGCATTCTCGATTGCCTCTCAACGGCTCTCAACATGGCGACAGTGAGCCACGGGTTTATATTGTTAATGGCGCTAACAGCACAAACTACGCCAAAAGTGTTGAGAGAGCGAACAGTGTTTCCTCGAAGGGGAACTGGAGGGTGGGGGATCTGCGTCCGCCACGACGCTGTCGGTCTGGACGGCGTTGTCATCTTTAAACGCTGTATGAGAGCAGTGCAGAGCAGGGCCTCCCCGGCTATAAGTCAACATAGCAAAGAGAAGCTCGTAGATGCACATATCAACACATAGATGGATCTATGTGTGATATGAGATGACTTCATCCTATGAGATGACTTCATCCTTTACTCAGGTAGACATTACTCCCTTATATCTTTACACAGACAAAAGTTGTTTGATGCTACAGTAATGTTCAGAATCTTAAATACAGCTCCTTTAAGTGCTCCGTACTAACTGTGCACACTCGCATAGCAACCAAGCTGTGCTGTTTTGAAAGAGCCCTGCTCACAGTATGTGAAGTAGCCTGGAGCAGTAACACTACATGTATCTCCACCAGACAAAGATCTGGGCTATTTATAGGACGAGACAGTGAACAGAGAATGAGTAATGAGGAGGATGGTGGTCTTTTTGTTCTTTTTTTGGGTTTGTTGCTGTCGTTGTCTGTGTCCGTGTCTACTGTCTGTCTGCTCCTGAGTCACTGGACCTTGTTGCAATGGCAGACAGTGAAGTCAGCAGCATGATTACCGTCTGATGTTACATTAATAAAAGGCACTGCATGCGGTGAGGATTAAGCTAGCGACCGCCCAGGTTCATTTTCATTGTTGTTATTATCTTTACAATGTCCTAACAGTGCTTTAAGTCATATCACAATGTGCCAGGGGCCGTCTGTAGTGCATAGACTGCAATTGTGTGCACTACAGATGAATTTCCAAGGCATATTTCCACATTATATATCATTTTTTACGGTGTCATTTATTTGCTGTATCTATCATGTCTGTAACCTCACTGGGTCATGTCACATCATGTTATAAGTTAGATTGGAATGGAGGGCACTGAACTAGACTGGATTGGATTAGGTCGTACTGGATTGGAAGAATGATCTGCACAGGAGTCGACTGGATTTGACTGAACTGGTTTGGGATGAATGAGACTGGACTGGACTACACTATAGACTGTATTGAATTTGATTGGACCAGGGATCAACTGGACTGGACTGGATTGGAGTGGACCAGACTGATTTTAACTAGATTAAAGTGGACTGGGTCAGTAGATTGGGTTAGATTGGACTGGACCTGATTGGAATGGATTTGAATAGACCGGATTGGCCTGCTATGGACTTGACCCGATTTGGTTAGATTGGAACAGACCAAAATGAACAGGACATAATGTTTGATTAGACTTGAATACTAGACTGCACTGAATTGGACTGGATTGGATCAGACTCGATTGCATTGCACTGGAAATTAACTGGGCGTGATTTCACTTGATTGTATTAGAGTGGGATGGACTGAACTGGACTGGTTTGGACTAGATTGTGATGAATTGTACTAGATTGGTCTAGACCTGGAAGAACTACATTTTACAGGACTGTGATTGGGTTGGGTTTGATAAGAGGACTACAGTGGGCCAGAATGGATGAGGCTGGACTGGATTGGACTATATTGGATTGTAAATGATTGGTCCTGTCTGGGATTGATTGGATTAGATTGTACTGGACGGGAACTGAGTGGACTGCATTCATAGAACAAACAGACTGTTGGAATAAACGAGGCACAAAGATAACAGAGATAGCTGTACAAATATATTACTAGTTAAATTACAATTTGATCTATGAAATGTAATGGATAGAATATGATAAGTCCTTGCTCTGTCATTGTTTTACAGTATATGACATGGGTTTCCCATATTTATGTTGTGGAGACGACTGGCCTTCCAGCAATGCAGTCCCATTAAGATAAGCTTCCTTTCCACTCAGCTGAAGAACGTCAACAAACAGTGAGGAGAACCTCCCACTGCAACACACACATTACACACACAGGCTCTGCCCGGTTTGTTTGCTTTCCTGTGGAGTAGTCAGGATGGGCCGCGTGTATCTACTGTACTGTGTTCATTCACATTTAACACAAGGACTGTTGGGGGGGCAGGGCGTGCATGGAGAGCAAGGTGAGAGATAAAAATGCAGGCAAGAGGAAAACATGTTAGTGTGACACAAACTTTCCTCCCTCCCAACCGCTGCCTCTATCCACGAGACACTGAGCCACTGATAACACAAAACACACAAATGATGACCTTTCATTTGTTACATTATATACACAAACACTGCTACATTTGCTAACCAGCAAGGCAACTGTCAAAATCCACTTGCACTCTTGGCTTAAGCAAACTGTTGTGACAGTGGTGATCTATGAGGAACAAGAAATCACATTGTCCATAACAGAGGATGCTTTCATTGCTCATTAGCTATGTTGCACAATCCGATTTCAAACAACCCTGCTCAGAGCACACACTAATGAGCAGAGGATACATGGTTTGCAGACTGCAATGAGACAGTTGATGGTATGTCTCTTCAATAAACTGTCCTAACTGGTTATGACCGGATGGGGGCGAGCTAGCAAGCTAGCTGTCCGATAGTTGAAAGGCATATTGTGGTTACAAGGCTGCACAACTGTGGTATTGCATAATCGTTTGGAGAACTGCTGACAGGACAAACAGACTCAGATGTGACTGTATTATGAATTTCAACCCGTCATCCCATTATAAAATCTCGCATTTACGGAAGGCCACGCATGGCGGAAAAGACAGAAAGCTACCTTTTTTCGGCATATACACTGCGCGAGCAATTTCTTTTTGAATGGATCAGCGCCATCTTTGAGTCCATTATCCAGTTTTTATAATGTAAATAAGAACTAGATAAGAATGATTGTAAGAAAATATTGACTTTGACTTAGACAAAGCCATGCTATAAACAGGTATAGCTTACATTTATCCAATTAACTTATAATGTGGCTGAATCCAGATATTTCCACAGTTAGTCCTATGGACTGGGCCCGTTTTGTCTTTTTTAGTGTGATGTGTTGGAAGTGCTTACTGTCATCGTATCAGGTCTGTAAGGGCACTGGGCATTGAAATGCACTAAATTCGCAATAAGGATGCCATAAATATGACCAATGACATTAATCTTGACCGTGTAATCCATCTTAGAATATCTAACTAAATATATACAATATGTGACAAATTCATGTGTAGAAAAATTCAGCAAAAAGCAAAAAAGCCCCTGCTGAGTACAGCTCTTTGCACTCTAGACCTTATGAATACAAGTCAGTTAAGTCTGCAAGTGCAGGTAATTCTCCACATTTGATTTTAGCCTTTCTTTTTTGGCTGGACCGCAGCAAGCAAGGCCAGCCCCATAAACGCAAAAGTCTGTTCCTGATTTACTGACTGAGCGATGAAGTCACACCATTGGCTGGTCGAGTGTTGGTATTTCCCCATTGAGGATTTATGGACGCAAGTTACCTCACTTTCAGATAAGTGTGTATCTGTGTATGTGTACGGGGTTGCATTGGTGATTGACGAGAGAAGGTTGAATGAAGCTGTAATCCAATATAAAAAAATCTGCCATGGAAAGAGGGATTCAGCAAGCCTTCTGTGTCTAACAGATGCTTGGACTGTTTGGGTTCGTTTTTTACGGTGTGCAGTCTCTGCTGCTACTTTAAAGCAGTGGTTCTCAACCACTTCAAGTTGTGACCCCCGGAACAATCAGGTTGGTGTTCGCAACCATCTAGTGACCTCAGAAATTACTTAGCTGCTTTAAAAGGAGGGTAGCATGACTGTGGCAGCAGGTTTGAGAGTGATTGTGCCATTGTGGGGTCTCAATCCCGCAGTCATTTCAAAAGGGAAAGCGCACTCTGTAAGTACAGAGATGATGGGACATGATTTTAATGGACAGTATTTTTAGCCCTGCGATTGATGAGGACTGAATCCATTGTCTGCATTTGCAAGTCGATTTGGTCCCATGATGACTGTGGAGTCATGATGCATCTTTGTCCGAAGCTGATGAGGGAGAAGGTAGAGGAATGATTGCTGGTGCATCTACTGGGATAAATGTAACAAAAAAAAAAACTGAATAGATGTGCTAATGTTTTTTTTCCCGTTGCTTTGTGGTGAGAACAAAGTTGGTTGTCTTCGCCCATCTCAGTATATTTTAATTAATTCACAGCCTTTGTCATTATGAACCAGATCAGCTATTTTTCATCCTTTGTTGTGTTATTTTCTTTGTGTTATGTGCTCATGTTAGCATGCTAACACACCAAACAAAGATAGTGAACATGGTAATCACTAAGATCTGCATGTTAACATTGTCACATCTTAGCATTGTGCTATTTATCATTGAACTGAAAATATAGCCGTACAGAGCTTTAGACTAACATACAAACATGAAGGCAGTGCAATTGTCCAAACAAAAGTCTGAATTGGCACCACATGCTCTCATAGTTACCTCTGTAGTTTTGCTCATTTACTCAATGAATCCAGTCGAAATTGTGGATTTGAGGTATTTTCCAACAGGAATTAGCACAACTTTAGAGCCCTCTCTACCTGCTTTCCAAAAGCCAAGTAAAAAAACAGCCACACCACCGACAGCCTCACGACTAAGCAGCTAAAGTTAGCCCAGAAGAAAGACTCAGCTGATCCATCCAGTATGGAGCAATGTCTTACAGCCGTGCACGGGCAAGTTAGGTGCATTCGTCACTCACAATGCAGCTTTAGTTCGATGTGGACATATAGCCTCGGGACTGTGTTGGAATATGAGTCACAGACTGGAATAAATTGCTGTTTGCAGACATGCACGGCATGCAGACTAGAATCTCATCAGTCCCCTGGGGCCTTTTACTTCACCAATGACCTTTTAGATGAATTCCCAGAGGTGCATTTGGGAAGTTGTCCCACATGAAAATATGAACAACACAAGCTCAAAGGCATCACAAATTCAGTCTGATTTAGTTGATAGTTTGTTAGAAAGTTGCCGGTTTGAATTCCTGAGAATACACCAACTTTTTATTACACTTTGGAATGAATATGAGGTTCTCATTATCATTAGATGTGTCACACAAGTTCTTGGAAAGCAAGCTGTATCGTGAGAGTGTAGCAATGGGTGATGGTTCTGACGGAGACAAGTGGCCTTCAGAGAAGGAGTTTAGCCAAACAAAATTTACAAGGAAACAGTCACGGTCTGAAGGAAGTAGTTGAGGAGAGCTCTTATACTACTCGTACTCTTATACGGCCTATAAGAGTAGACCAAATTACAAAGGAATCATGAGCAACAGAAAGTTCATGAGCAACAGAAAGTTGTTGTACACTCAGTAATGATAAATCCATCCAGTCCAATTGACTAAAGCAACAGAGAAGGAAATTGGAAAACTAAAGCATACCAAATTGCTTAGTAATAGAAGGATTCTATTCTAGCAAGAAGGGATTCTGTAATTAGTTTACCTTGATGGTAGAAAGATAACGGCGCACATAACAGGAATGTCGTCACAGTGATTTCAAACGTACCCCTGGAAATATCCACGGAAGAGGTGAAGAAAAAACTCCAAGGTAGAATGATAGAGGCCTAACGACTCCAAGCTAAGACAAGTGGTGTCAAATCTGACAGATTGTCAGTCTTGATTAAAAAAAGCATGTCAAACATTAAATAGTATGTCTAAAAGTAGGTCATGAAAGTCAAAGTATAGTGTGTAGATAAAGTTATTAAAAGTCATGGTATAATATTTAAAATTTCACGTTTTCGAAGTACTATATTTTGACCTTTATTTTTACTCACTATCCAGTTTATTACTTTTTTACGTTTTCGTAAATGCTATACTATGAATTTTTGAGCATTTTTCACTATACTATGCTATGACTTTTTTTTAGGACTTTTAGGACATACTGAAACATGACATTTTTTGACATGACTATGACTTTTAATAAAAAAAATTCTGCATGCTATTCTATGATTTTTTTTTGATTTCCTAAATTAAAACTTTTTTTGAATTACTTTACTCTGCATTTTTGACAAACAAAACTATGGCTTTTTAAAATTATTTTTCAACATTCTATGCCATGACTTTTTACATATTTCTTTAACATACTAAACCATGACTTTTTTGGCTTTGATTACAACTTTATTTGAGATAAAATACTCAACTTTTTTGACATACTAAACTATGACTTTTTTGGCATACCTCACCATAGCTGTTTTAGGATATTTGTGACATACTTAAATATTACTTTTTAGACATTTTAGACTCACAACACAATGACTATTTTATGACTTTTTATTCAAACTATACTTTGTTGTCACACTATGCTTAGTCTTTTTTGGGTTTCTATAACTTATTTTTGACATCCAAAACTATGACTTTTAATTTATTTATTTTGACATGTGTGTGTGTGTGTGTGTGTGTGTGTGTGTGTGTGTGTGTGTGTGTGTGTTTTGTATGTATATGTGTGTTGTCAAGCCCCTCCCACTGTCTTGGAGGCTGTCCTCACCACCATCAGCAGGCAGTTGGCTGACAAGGGAGGGTCGTCAGCTTGATTAAGCTCACCTGGGCCTTCCAGATTACAAAGCTGGTGCTCGTTGACTCTCTCATCTTCTCACAGCTTGACGTTCATCCTGCATTACCCTTCTTTTGGTTTTGCACTTCCACAGCACACATGCCAAACATACACTGCTTCCGTCACTGACTTTGCTGATCTGCACACTCCATTGTTTGCCTTGTGATAACGGTAGTTTAATAAATTGTGTTGGTTTCATGGTTCAAACTTTTATGCTCACAATATGAACCCCTTATTAGATTGGAAAGCGTCACTTCGTGCCTGCTTTGGAACAGTAGATGGCAGGGAAGATGCAGATATTATGACTGCAGTCGTGTAAAAAAATTACAGAACTGTTCAAACTGCGAGACCATGCCAGATATCCATCCAATTGTCGAACAGCCAATAGGCAATGACACCAACCCCCTCAAACTGAACGCCAAACAACAAGAGATCTGGCAGAAATTCTGGCCAATTTTAAAATGTATCGTCAGCGACC